>NW_027142746.1:0-179224 GCF_026170545.1 Melanerpes formicivorus | reverse complement strand
CTGAGATACAGGCTGCTCCAACCTGCTGTAAAATGCTTGATTTCGAGAGTGAGCGAAACTAATGAAAACATTTGTTGGGGGTAAAACCTAAAGGGAAAGGCCTAGCACCAAATTGCATTGGCCATCTGATCTAACTTCTGGAGGCAGTCAAAATGAGTTTTTGAATTCTTCCCTACCTTATTCCTGTGCTGAGATACAGGCTGCTCCAACCTGCTGTAAAATGCTTGATTTCGAGAGTGAGCGAAACTAATGAAAACATTGTTGGGGTAAAACCTAAAGGGAAAGGCCTAGCACCAAATTGCATTGGCCATCTGATCTAACTTCTGGAGGCAGTCAAAATGAGTATTTGAATTCTTCCCTACCTTATTCCTATGCTGAGATACAGGCTGCTCCAACCTGCTGTAAAATGCTTGATTTCGAGAGTGAGCGAAACTAATGAAAACATTGTTGGGGTAAAACCTAAAGGGAAAGGTCTAGCACCAAATTGCATTGGCCATCTGATCTAACTTCTGGAGGCAGTCAAAATGATCCTTAGAATTCTTCCCTACCTTATTCCTGTGCTGAGATACAGGGTGCTCCAACCTGCTGTAAAATGCTTGATTTCGTGAGTGATCGAAACTAATGAAAACATTGTTGGGGTAAAACCTAAAGGGAAAGACCTAGCACCTAATACAATTTGCCATCTGATCTAACTTCTGGAGGCAGTCAAAATGATCCTTAGAATTCTTCCCTACCTTATTCCTGTGCTGAGATACAGGGTGCTCCAACCTGCTGTAAAATGCTTGATTTCGAGAGTGAGCGAAACTAATGAAAACATTGTTGGGGTAAAACCTAAAGGGAAAGACCTAGCACCAAATACAATTTGCCATCTGATCTAATTTCTGGAGGCAGTCAAAATGAGTATTTGAATTCTTCCCTACCTTATTCCTGTGCTGAGATACAGGCTGCTCCAACCTGCTGTAAAATGCTTGATTTCGAGAGTGATCGAAACTAATGAAAACATTGTTGGGGTAAAACCTAAAGGGAAAGGCCTAGCACCAAATTGCATTGGCCATCTGATCTAACTTCTGGAGGCAGTCAAAATGGAGTATTTGAATTCTTCCCTACCTTATTCCTGTGCTGAGATACAGGCTGCTCCAACCTGCTGTAAAATGCTTGATTTCGAGAGTGAGCGAAACTAATGAAAACATTGTTGGGGTAAAACCTAAAGGGAAAGACCTAGCACCAAATCCAATTTGCCATCTGATCTAACTTCTGGAGGCAGTCAAAATGAGTATTTGAATTCTTCCCTACCTTATTCCTGTGCTGAGATACAGGCTGCTCCATCCTGCTGTAAAATGCTTGATTTCGAGAGTGAGCGAAACTAATGAAAACATTGTTGGGGGTAAAACCTAAAGGGAAAGGTCTAGCACCAAATTGCATTGGCCATCTGATCTAACTTCTGGAGGCAGTCAAAATGATCCTTAGAATTCTTCCCTACCTTATTCCTGTGCTGAGATACAGGCTGCTCCAACCTGCTGTAAAATGCTTGATTTCGAGAGTGAGCGAAACTAATGAAAACATTGTTGGGGTAAAACCTAAAGGGAAAGACCTAGCACCAAATACAATTTGCCATCTGATCTAACTTCTGGAGGCAGTCAAAATGAGTATTTGAATTCTTCCCTACCTTATTCCTGTGCTGAGATACAGGCTGCTCCAACCTGCTGTAAAATGCTTGATTTCGAGAGTGAGCGAAACTGATGAAAACATTGTTGGGGTAAAACCTAAAGGGAAAGACCTAGCACCAAATTGCATTGGCCATCTGATCTAACTTCTGGAGGCAGTCAAAATGAGTATTTGAATTCTTCCCTACCTTATTCCTGTGCTGAGATACAGGCTGCTCCAACCTGCTGTAAAATGCTTGATTTCGAGAGTGATCGAAACTAATGAAAACATTGTTGGGGTAAAACATAAAGGGAAAGGCCTAGCACCAAATTGCATTGGCCATCTGATCTAACTTCTGGAGGCAGTCAAAATGATCCTTAGAATTCTTCCCTACCTTATTCCTGTGCTGAGATACAAGCTGCTCCAACCTGCTGTAAAATGCTTGATTTCGAGAGTGATCGAAACTAATGAAAACATTGTTGGGGTAAAACCTAAAGGGAAAGGCCTAGCACCAAATTGCATTGGCCATCTGATCTAACTTCTGGAGGCAGTCAAAATGATCCTTAGAATTCTTCCCTACCTTATTCCTGTGCTGAGATACAGGCTGCTCCAACCTGCTGTAAAATGCTTGATTTCGAGAGTGAGCGAAACTAATGAAAACATTGTTGGGGTAAAACCTAAAGAGAAAGGCCTTGCACCAAATTGCATTGGCCATCTGATCTAACTTCTGGAGGCAGTCAAAATGAGTATTTGAATTCTTCCCTACCTTATTCCTGTGCTGAGATACAGGCTGCTCCAACCTGCTGTAAAATGCTTGATTTCGAGAGGTGAGCGAAACTAATGAAAACATTGTTGGGGTAAAACCTAAAGGGGAAAGACCTAGCACCAAATCCAATTTGCCATCTGATCTAACTTCTGGAGGCAGTCAAAATGATCCTTAGAATTCTTCCCTACCTTATTCCTGTGCTGAGATACAGGCTGCTCCAACCTGCTGTAAAATGCTTGATTTCGAGAGTGAGCGAAACTAATGAAAACATTGTTGGGGTAAAACCTAAAGGGAAAGACCTAGCACCAAATACAGTTTGCCATCTGATCTAACTTCTGGAGGCAGTCAAAATGATCCTTAGAATTCTTCCCTACCTTATTCCTGTGCTGAGATACAGGCTGCTCCAACCTGCTGTAAAATGCTTGATTTCGAGAGTGAGCGAAACTAATGAAAACATTGTTGGGGTAAAACCTAAAGGGAAAGACCTAGGCACCAAATACAATTTGCCATCTGATCTAACTTCTGGAGGCAGTCCAAAATGATCCTTAGAATTCTTCCCTACCTTATTCCTGTGCTGAGATACAGGCTGCTCCAACCTGCTGTAAAAATGCTTGATTTCGAGAGTGAGCGAAACTAATGAAAACATTGTTGGGGGTAAAACCTAAAGGGAAAGGTCTAGCACCAAATTGCATTGGCCATCTGATCTAACTTCTGGAGGCAGTCAAAATGAGTATTTGAATTCTTCCCTACCTTATTCCTGTGCTGAGATACAGGCTGCTCCAACCTGCTGTAAAATGCTTGATTTCGAGAGTGAGCGAAACTAATGAAAACATTGTTGGGGTAAAACCTAAAGGGAAAGGCCTAGCACCAAATTGCATTGGCCATCTGATCTAACTTCTGGAGGCAGTCAAAATGAGTATTTGAATTCTTCCCTACCTTATTCCTGTGCTGAGATACAGGCTGCTCCAACCTGCTGTAAAATGCTTGATTTCGAGAGTGAGCGAAACTAATGAAAACATTGTTGGGGTAAAACCTAAAGGGAAAGGCCTAGCACCAAATTGCATTGGCCATCTGATCTAACTTCTGGAGGCAGTCAAAATGAGTTTTTGAATTCTTCCCTACCTTATTCCTGTGCTGAGATACAGGCTGCTCCAACCTGCTGTAAAATGCTTGATTTCGAGAGTGAGCGAAACTAATGAAAACATTGTTGGGGTAAAACCTAAAGGGGAAAGGCCTAGCACCAAATTGCATTGGCCATCTGATCTAACTTCTGGAGGCAGTCAAAATGAGTATTTGAATTCTTCCCTACCTTATTCCTGTGCTGAGATACAGGCTGCTCCAACCTGCTGTAAAATGCTTGATTTCGAGAGTGAGCGAAACTAATGAAAACATTGTTGGGGTAAAACCTAAAGGGAAAGGTCTAGCACCAAATTGCATTGGCCATCTGATCTAACTTCTGGAGGCAGTCAAAATGATCCTTAGAATTCTTCCCTACCTTATTCCTGTGCTGAGATACAGGGTGCTCCAACCTGCTGTAAAATGCTTGATTTCGTGAGTGATCGAAACTAATGAAAACATTGTTGGGGTAAAACCTAAAGGGAAAGACCTAGCACCTAATACAATTTGCCATCTGATCTAACTTCTGGAGGCAGTCAAAATGATCCTTAGAATTCTTCCCTACCTTATTCCTGTGCTGAGATACAGGGTGCTCCAACCTGCTGTAAAATGCTTGATTTCGAGAGTGAGCGAAACTAATGAAAACATTGTTGGGGTAAAACCTAAAGGGAAAGACCTAGCACCAAATACAATTTGCCATCTGATCTAATTTCTGGAGGCAGTCAAAATGAGTATTTGAATTCTTCCCTACCTTATTCCTGTGCTGAGATACAGGCTGCTCCAACCTGCTGTAAAATGCTTGATTTCGAGAGTGATCGAAACTAATGAAAACATTGTTGGGGTAAAACCTAAAGGGAAAGGCCTAGCACCAAATTGCATTGGCCATCTGATCTAACTTCTGGAGGCAGTCAAAATGAGTATTTGAATTCTTCCCTACCTTATTCCTGTGCTGAGATACAGGCTGCTCCAACCTGCTGTAAAATGCTTGATTTCGAGAGTGAGCGAAACTAATGAAAACATTGTTGGGGTAAAACCTAAAGGGAAAGACCTAGCACCAAATCCAATTTGCCATCTGATCTAACTTCTGGAGGCAGTCAAAATGAGTATTTGAATTCTTCCCTACCTTATTCCTGTGCTGAGATACAGGCTGCTCCATCCTGCTGTAAAATGCTTGATTTCGAGAGTGAGCGAAACTAATGAAAACATTGTTGGGGTAAAACCTAAAGGGAAAGGTCTAGCACCAAATTGCATTGGCCATCTGATCTAACTTCTGGAGGCAGTCAAAATGATCCTTAGAATTCTTCCCTACCTTATTCCTGTGCTGAGATACAGGCTGCTCCAACCTGCTGTAAAATGCTTGATTTCGAGAGTGAGCGAAACTAATGAAAACATTGTTGGGGTAAAACCTAAAGGGAAAGACCTAGCACCAAATACAATTTGCCATCTGATCTAACTTCTGGAGGCAGTCAAAATGAGTATTTGAATTCTTCCCTACCTTATTCCTGTGCTGAGATACAGGCTGCTCCAACCTGCTGTAAAATGCTTGATTTCGAGAGTGAGCGAAACTGATGAAAACATTGTTGGGGTAAAACCTAAAGGGAAAGACCTAGCACCAAATTGCATTGGCCATCTGATCTAACTTCTGGAGGCAGTCAAAATGAGTATTTGAATTCTTCCCTACCTTATTCCTGTGCTGAGATACAGGCTGCTCCAACCTGCTGTAAAATGCTTGATTTCGAGAGTGATCGAAACTAATGAAAACATTGTTGGGGTAAAACATAAAGGGAAAGGCCTAGCACCAAATTGCATTGGGCCATCTGATCTAACTTCTGGAGGCAGTCAAAATGATCCTTAGAATTCTTCCCTACCTTATTCCTGTGCTGAGATACAAGCTGCTCCAACCTGCTGTAAAATGCTTGATTTCGAGAGTGATCGAAACTAATGAAAACATTGTTGGGGGTAAAAACCTAAAGGGAAAGGCCTAGCACCAAATTGCATTGGCCATCTGATCTAACTTCTGGAGGCAGTCAAAATGATCCTTAGAATTCTTCCCTACCTTATTCCTGTGCTGAGATACAAGCTGCTCCAACCTGCTGTAAAATGCTTGATTTCGAGAGTGAGCGAAACTAATGAAAACATTGTTGGGGTAAAACCTAAAGAGAAAGACCTAGCACCAAATTGCATTGGCCATCTGATCTAACTTCTGGAGGCAGTCAAAATGAGTACTTGAATTCTTCCCTACCTTATTCCTGTGCTGAGATACAGGCTGCTCCAACCTGCTGTTAAAATGCTTGATTTCGAGAGTGAGCGAAACTGGTTGAAAACATTGTTGGGGTAAAAACCGAAAGGGAAAGACCTAGCACCAAATTGCATTGGCCATGTGATCTAACTTCTGGAGGCAAGTCAAAATGAGTATTTGAATTCTTCCCTACCTTATTCCTGTGCTGAGATACAGGCTGCTCCAACCTGCTGTAAAATGCTTGATTTCGAGAGTGAGCGAAACTGATGAAAACATTGTTGGGGTAAAACCTAAAGGGAAAGGCCTAGCGCCAAATTGCATTGGCCATCTGATCTAACTTCTGGAGGCAGTCAAAATGATCCTTAGAATTCTTCCCTACCTTATTCCTGTGCTGAGATACAAGCTGCTCCAACCTGCTGTAAAATGCTTGATTTCGAGAGTGAGCGAAACTAATGAAAACATTGTTGGGGTAAAACCTAAAGGGAAAGGCCTAGCACCAAATTGCATTGGCCATCTGATCTAACTTCTGGAGGCAGTCAAAATGAGTATTTGAATTCTTCCCTACCTTATTCCTGTGCTGAGATACAAGCTGCTCCAACCTGCTGTAAAATGCTTGATTTCGAGAGTGAGCGAAACTAATGAAAACATTGTTGGGGTAAAACCTAAAGAGAAAGGCCTTGCACCAAATTGCATTGGCCATCTGATCTAACTTCTGGAGGCAGTCAAAATGAGTATTTGAATTCTTCCCTACCTTATTCCTGTGCTGAGATACAGGCTGCTCCAACCTGCTGTAAAATGCTTGATTTCGAGAGTGAGCGAAACTAATGAAAACATTGTTGGGGTAAAACCTAAAGGGAAAGACCTAGCACCAAATCCAATTTGCCATCTGATCTAACTTCTGGAGGCAGTCAAAATGATCCTTAGAATTCTTCCCTACCTTATTCCTGTGCTGAGATACAGGCTGCTCCAACCTGCTGTAAAATGCTTGATTTCGAGAGTGAGCGAAACTAATGAAAACATTGTTGGGGTAAAACCTAAAGGGAAAGACCTAGCACCAAATACAGTTTGCCATCTGATCTAACTTCTGGAGGCAGTCAAAATGATCCTTAGAATTCTTCCCTACCTTATTCCTGTGCTGAGATACAGGCTGCTCCAACCTGCTGTAAAATGCTTGATTTCGAGAGTGAGCGAAACTAATGAAAACATTGTTGGGGTAAAACATAAAGGGAAAGACCTGGCACCAAATACAATTTGCCATCTGATCTAACTTCTGGAGGCAGTCAAAATGATCCTTAGAATTCTTCCCTACCTTATTCCTGTGCTGAGATACAGGCTGCTCCAACCTGCTGTAAAATGCTTGATTTCGAGAGTGAGCGAAACTAATGAAAACATTGTTGGGGTAAAACCTAAAGGGAAAGGTCTAGCACCAAATTGCATTGGCCATCTGATCTAACTTCTGGAGGCAGTCAAAATGAGTATTTGAATTCTTCCCTACCTTATTCCTGTGCTGAGATACAGGCTGCTCCAACCTGCTGTAAAATGCTTGATTTCGAGAGTGAGCGAAACTAATGAAAACATTGTTGGGGTAAAACCTAAAGGGAAAGGCCTAGCACCAAATTGCATTGGCCATCTGATCTAACTTCTGGAGGCAGTCAAAATGAGTATTTGAATTCTTCCCTACCTTATTCCTGTGCTGAGATACAGGCTGCTCCAACCTGCTGTAAAATGCTTGATTTCGAGAGTGAGCGAAACTAATGAAAACATTGTTGGGGTAAAACCTAAAGGGAAAGGCCCTAGCACCAAATTGCATTGGCCATCTGATCTAACTTCTGGAGGCAGTCAAAATGAGTATTTGAATTCTTCCCTACCTTATTCCTGTGCTGAGATACAGGCTGCTCCAACCTGCTGTAAAATGCTTGATTTCGAGAGTGAGCGAAACTAATGAAAACATTGTTGGGGTAAAACCTAAAGGGAAAGGCCTAGCACCAAATTGCATTGGCCATCTGATCTAACTTCTGGAGGCAGTCAAAATGAGTATTTGAATTCTTCCCTACCTTATTCCTGTGCTGAGATACAGGCTGCTCCAACCTGCTGTAAAATGCTTGATTTCGAGAGTGAGCGAAACTAATGAAAACATTGTTGGGGTAAAACCTAAAGGGAAAGGTCTAGCACCAAATTGCATTGGCCATCTGATCTAACTTCTGGAGGCAGTCAAAATGATCCTTAGAATTCTTCCCTACCTTATTCCTGTGCTGAGATACAGGGTGCTCCAACCTGCTGTAAAATGCTTGATTTCGTGAGTGATCGAAACTAATGAAAACATTGTTGGGGTAAAACCTAAAGGGAAAGACCTAGCACCTAATACAATTTGCCATCTGATCTAACTTCTGGAGGCAGTCAAAATGATCCTTAGAATTCTTCCCTACCTTATTCCTGTGCTGAGATACAGGGTGCTCCAACCTGCTGTAAAATGCTTGATTTCGAGAGTGAGCGAAACTAATGAAAACATTGTTGGGGTAAAACCTAAAGGGAAAGACCTAGCACCAAATACAATTTGCCATCTGATCTAATTTCTGGAGGCAGTCAAAATGAGTATTTGAATTCTTCCCTACCTTATTCCTGTGCTGAGATACAGGCTGCTCCAACCTGCTGTAAAATGCTTGATTTCGAGAGTGATCGAAACTAATGAAAACATTGTTGGGGTAAAACCTAAAGGGAAAGGCCTAGCACCAAATTGCATTGGCCATCTGATCTAACTTCTGGAGGCAGTCAAAATGAGTATTTGAATTCTTCCCTACCTTATTCCTGTGCTGAGATACAGGCTGCTCCAACCTGCTGTAAAATGCTTGATTTCGAGAGTGAGCGAAACTAATGAAAACATTGTTGGGGTAAAACCTAAAGGGAAAGACCTAGCACCAAATTGCATTGGCCATCTGATCTAACTTCTGGAGGCAGTCAAAATGAGTATTTGAATTCTTCCCTACCTTATTCCTGTGCTGAGATACAGGCTGCTCCAACCTGCTGTAAAATGCTTGATTTCGAGAGTGAGCGAAACTAATGAAAACATTGTTGGGGTAAAACCTAAAGGGAAAGGCCTAGCACCAAATTGCATTGGCCATCTGATCTAACTTCTGGAGGCAGTCAAAATGAGTATTTGAATTCTTCCCTACCTTATTCCTGTGCTGAGATACAGGCTGCTCCAACCTGCTGTAAAATGCTTGATTTCGAGAGTGAGCGAAACTAATGAAAACATTGTTGGGGTAAAACCTAAAGGGAAAGACCTAGCACCAATTACAATTTGCCATCTGATCTAACTTCTGGAGGCAGTCAAAATGAGTATTTGAATTCTTCCCTACCTTATTCCTGTGCTGAGATACTGGGTGCTCCAACCTGCTGTAAAATGCTTGATTTCGAGAGTGAGTGAAACTAATGAAAACATTGTTGGGGTAAAACCTAAAGGGAAAGACCTGGCACCAAATACAATTTGCCATCTGATCTAACTTCTGGAGGCAGTCAAAATGATCCTTAGAATTCTTCCCTACCTTATTCCTGTGCTGAGATACAGGGTGATCCAACCTGCTGTAAAATGCTTGATTTCGAGAGTGAGCGAAACTAATGAAAACATTGTTGGGGTAAAACCTAAAGGGAAAGACCTGGCACCAAATACAATTTGCCATCTGATCTAACTTCTGGAGGCAGTCAAAATGATCCTTAGAATTCTTCCCTACCTTATTCCTGTGCTGAGATACAGGGTGATCCAACCTGCTGTAAAATGCTTGATTTCGAGAGTGAGCGAAACTAATGAAAACATTGTTGGGGTAAAACCTAAAGGGAAAGACCTAGCACCAAATACAATTTGCCATCTTATCTAACTTCTGGAGGCAGTCAAAATGAGTATTTGAATTCTTCCCTACCTTATTCCTGTGCTGAGATACAGGCTGCTCCAACCTGCTGTAAAATGCTTGATTTCGAGAGTGGGCGAAACTGATGAAAACATTGTTGGGGTAAAACCTAAAGGGAAAGACCTAGCACCAAATACAATTTGCCATCTGATCTAACTTCTGGAGGCAGTCAAAATGATCCTTAGAATTCTTCCCTACCTTATTCCTGTGCTGAGATACAGGCTGCTCCAACCTGCTGTACAATGCTTGATTTCGAGAGTGAGCGAAACTAATGAAAACATTGTTGGGGTAAAACCTAAAGGGAAAGGCCTAGCACCAAATTGCATTGGCCATCTGATCTAACTTCTGGAGGCAGTCAAAATGAGTATTTGAATTCTTCCCTACCTTATTCCTGTGCTGAGATACAGGGTGCTCCAACCTGCTGTAAAATGCTTGATTTCGAGAGTGAGCGAAACTAATGAAAACATTGTTGGGGTAAAACCTAAAGGGAAAGACCTAGCACCAAATACAATTTGCCATCTGATCTAACTTCTGGAGGCAGGCAAAATGAGTATTTGAATTCTTCCCTAACTTATTCCTGTGCTGAGATACAGGCTGCTCCAACCTGCTGTAAAATGCTTGATTTCGAGAGTGAGCGAAACTAATGAAAACATTGTTGGGGTAAAACCTAAAGGGAAAGACCTGGCACTAAATACAATTTGCCATCTGATCTAACTTCTGAAGGCAGTCAAAATGATCCTTAGAATTCTTCCCTACCTTATTCCTGTGCTGAGATACAGGCTGCTCCAACCTGCTGTAAAATGCTTGATTTCGAGAGTGATCGAAACTGATGAAAACATTGTTGGGGTAAAACCTGAAGGGAAAGACCTAGCACCAAATACAATTTGCCATCTGATCTAACTTCTGGAGGCAGTCAAAATGATCCTTAGAATTCTTCCCTACCTTATTCCTGTGCTTAAGATACAAGCTGCTCCAACCTGCTGTAAAAAGCTTGATTTCGAGAGTGAGCGAAACTAATGAAAACATTGTTGGGGTAAAACCTAAAGAGAAAGGCCTTGCACCAAATTGCATTGGCCATCTGATCTAACTTCTGGAGGCAGTCAAAATGAGTATTTGAATTCTTCCCTACCTTATTCCTGTGCTGAGATACAGGCTGCTCCAACCTGCTGTAAAATGCTTGATTTCGAGAGTGAGCGAAACTAATGAAAACATTGTTGGGGTAAAACCTAAAGGGAAAGACCTGGCACCAAATACAATTTGCCATCTGATCTAACTTCTGGAGGCAGTCAAAATGAGTATTTGAATTCTTCCCTACCTTATTCCTGTGCTGAGATACAGGCTGCTCCAACCTGCTGTAAAATGCTTGATTTCGAGAGTGATCGAAACTAATGAAAACATTGTTGGGGTAAAACCTAAAGAGAAAGGCCTTGCACCAAATTGCATTGGCCATCTGATCTAACTTCTGGAGGCAGTCAAAATGAGTATTTGAATTCTTCCCTACCTTATTCCTGTGCTGAGATACAGGCTGCTCCAACCTGCTGTAAAATGCTTGATTTCGAGAGTGAGCGAAACTAATGAAAACATTGTTGGGGTAAAACCTAAAGGGAAAGACCTAGCACCAAATCCAATTTGCCATCTGATCTAACTTCTGGAGGCAGTCAAAATGATCCTTAGAATTCTTCCCTACCTTATTCCTGTGCTGAGATACAGGCTGCTCCAACCTGCTGTAAAATGCTTGATTTCGAGAGTGAGCGAAACTAATGAAAACATTGTTGGGGTAAAACCTAAAGGGAAAGACCTAGCACCAAATACAGTTTGCCATCTGATCTAACTTCTGGAGGCAGTCAAAATGATCCTTAGAATTCTTCCCTACCTTATTCCTGTGCTGAGATACAGGCTGCTCCAACCTGCTGTAAAATGCTTGATTTCGAGAGTGAGCGAAACTAATGAAAACATTGTTGGGGTAAAACCTAAAGGGAAAGACCTGGCACCAAATACAATTTGCCATCTGATCTAACTTCTGGAGGCAGTCAAAATGATCCTTAGAATTCTTCCCTACCTTATTCCTGTGCTGAGATACAGGCTGCTCCAACCTGCTGTAAAATGCTTGATTTCGAGAGTGAGCGAAACTAATGAAAACATTGTTGGGGTAAAACCTAAAGGGAAAGGTCTAGCACCAAATTGCATTGGCCATCTGATCTAACTTCTGGAGGCAGTCAAAATGAGTATTTGAATTCTTCCCTACCTTATTCCTGTGCTGAGATACAGGCTGCTCCAACCTGCTGTAAAATGCTTGATTTCGAGAGTGAGCGAAACTAATGAAAACATTGTTGGGGTAAAACCTAAAGGGAAAGGCCTAGCACCAAATTGCATTGGCCATCTGATCTAACTTCTGGAGGCAGTCAAAATGAGTATTTGAATTCTTCCCTACCTTATTCCTGTGCTGAGATACAGGCTGCTCCAACCTGCTGTAAAATGCTTGATTTCGAGAGTGAGCGAAACTAATGAAAACATTGTTGGGGTAAAACCTAAAGGGAAAGGCCTAGCACCAAATTGCATTGGCCATCTGATCTAACTTCTGGAGGCAGTCAAAATGAGTATTTGAATTCTTCCCTACCTTATTCCTGTGCTGAGATACAGGCTGCTCCAACCTGCTGTAAAATGCTTGATTTCGAGAGTGAGCGAAACTAATGAAAACATTGTTGGGGTAAAACCTAAAGGGAAAGGCCTAGCACCAAATTGCATTGGCCATCTGATCTAAATTCTGGAGGCAGTCAAAATGAGTATTTGAATTCTTCCCTACCTTATTCCTGTGCTGAGATACAGGCTGCTCCAACCTGCTGTAAAATGCTTGATTTCGAGAGTGAGCGAAACTAATGAAAACATTGTTGGGGTAAAACCTAAAGGGAAAGGTCTAGCACCAAATTGCATTGGCCATCTGATCTAACTTCTGGAGGCAGTCAAAATGATCCTTAGAA
Source organism: Melanerpes formicivorus (assembly GCF_026170545.1). Lineage (NCBI taxonomy): Eukaryota > Metazoa > Chordata > Aves > Piciformes > Picidae > Melanerpes > Melanerpes formicivorus. Next base: position 166,579 of record NW_027142746.1, on the reverse strand, counting down.
TTCTTCCCTACCTTATTCCTGTGCTGAGATACAGGGTGCTCCAACCTGCTGTAAAATGCTTGATTTCGTGAGTGATCGAAACTAATGAAAACATTGTTGGGGTAAAACCTAAAGGGAAAGACCTAGCACCTAATACAATTTGCCATCTGATCTAACTTCTGGAGGCAGTCAAAATGATCCTTAGAATTCTTCCCTACCTTATTCCTGTGCTGAGATACAGGGTGCTCCAACCTGCTGTAAAATGCTTGATTTCGAGAGTGAGCGAAACTAATGAAAACATTGTTGGGGTAAAACCTAAAGGGAAAGACCTAGCACCAAATACAATTTGCCATCTGATCTAATTTCTGGAGGCAGTCAAAATGAGTATTTGAATTCTTCCCTACCTTATTCCTGTGCTGAGATACAGGCTGCTCCAACCTGCTGTAAAATGCTTGATTTCGAGAAGTGATCGAAACTAATGAAAACATTGTTGGGGTAAAACCTAAAGGGAAAGGCCTAGCACCAAATTGCATTGGCCATCTGATCTAACTTCTGGAGGCAGTCAAAATGAGTATTTGAATTCTTCCCTACCTTATTCCTGTGCTGAGATACAGGCTGCTCCAACCTGCTGTAAAATGCTTGATTTCGAGAGTGAGCGAAACTAATGAAAACATTGTTGGGGTAAAACCTAAAGGGAAAGACCTAGCACCAAATTGCATTGGCCATCTGATCTAACTTCTGGAGGCAGTCAAAATGAGTATTTGAATTCTTCCCTACCTTATTCCTGTGCTGAGATACAGGCTGCTCCAACCTGCTGTAAAATGCTTGATTTCGAGAGTGAGCGAAACTAATGAAAACATTGTTGGGGTAAAACCTAAAGGGAAAGGCCTAGCACCAAATTGCATTGGCCATCTGATCTAACTTCTGGAGGCAGTCAAAATGAGTATTTGAATTCTTCCCTACCTTATTCCTGTGCTGAGATACAGGCTGCTCCAACCTGCTGTAAAATGCTTGATTTCGAGAGTGAGCGAAACTAATGAAAACATTGTTGGGGTAAAACCTAAAGGGAAAGACCTAGCACCAATTACAATTTGCCATCTGATCTAACTTCTGGAGGCAGTCATGGAGGCAGTCAAAATGAGTATTTGAATTCTTCCCTACCTTATTTCCTGTGCTGAGATACTGGGTGCTCCAACCTGCTGTAAAATGCATGATTTCGAGAGTGAGTGAAACTAATGAAAACATTGTTGGGGTAAAACCTAAAGGGAAAGACTGGCACCAAATACAATTTGCCATCTGATCTAACTTCTGGAGGCAGTCAAAATGATCCTTAGAATTCTTCCCTACCCTTATTCCTGTGCTGAGATACAGGGTGATCCAACCTGCTGTAAAATGCTTGATTTCGAGAGTGAGCGAAACTAATGAAAACATTGTTGGGGTAAAACCTAAAGGGAAAGACCTGGCACCAAATACAATTTGCCATCTGATCTAACTTCTGGAGGCAGTCAAAATGATCCTTAGAATAATCTTCCCTACCTTATTCCTGTGCTGAGATACAGGGTGATCCAACCTGCTGTAAAATGCTTGATTTCGAGAGTGAGCGAAACTAATGAAAACAATTGTTGGGGTAAAACCTAAAGGGAAAGACCTAGCACCAAATACAATTTGCCATCTTATCTAACTTCTAGAGGCAGTCAAAATGAGTATTTGAATTCTTCCCTACCTTATTCCTGTGCTGAGATACAGGCTGCTCCAAACCTGCTGTAAAATGCTTGATTTCGAGAGTGAGCGAAACTGATGAAATCATTGTTGGGGTAAAACCTAAAGGGAAAGACCTAGCACCAATTACAATTTGCCATCTGATCTAACTTCTGGAGGCAGTCAAAATGATCCTTGAGAATTCTTCCCTACCTTATTCCTGTGCTGAGATACAGGCTGCTCCAACCTGCTGTACACTGCTTGATTTCGAGAGTGAGCGAAACTAATGAAAACATTGTTGGGGTAAAACCTAAAGGGAAAGGCCTAGCACCAAATTGCATTGGCCATCTGATCTAACTTCTGGAGGCAGTCAAAATGAGTATTTGAATTCTTCCCTACCTTATTCCTGTGCTGAGATACAGGGTGCTCCAACCTGCTGTAAATGCTTGATTTCGAGAGTGAGCGAAACTAATGAAAACATTGTTGGGGTAAAACCTAAAGGGAAAGACCTAGCACCAAATACAATTTGCCATCTGATCTAACTTCTGGAGGCAGGCAAAATGAGTATTTGAATTCTTCCCTAACTTATTCCTGTGCTGAGATACAGGCTGCTCCAACCTGCTGTAAAATGCTTGATTTCGAGAGTGAGCGAAACTAATGAAAACATTGTTGGGGTAAAACCTAAAGGGGAAAGACCTGGCACTAAATACAATTTGCCATCTGATCTAACTTCTGAAGGCAGTCAAAATGATCCTTAGAATTCTTCCCTACCTTATTCCTATGCTGAGATACAGGCTGCTCCAACCTGCCTGTAAAATGCTTGATTTCGAGAGTGATCGAAACTGATGAAAACATTGTTGGGGTAAAACCTGAAGGGAAAGACCTAGCACCAAATACAATTTGCCATCTGATCTAACTTCTGAGGCAGTCAAAATGATCCTTAGAATTCTTCCCTACCTTATTCCTGTGCTTAAGATACAAGCTGCTCCAACCTGCTGTAAAAAGCTTGATTTCGAGAGTGAGCGAAACTAATGAAAACATTGTTGGGGTAAAACCTAAAGAGAAAGGCCTTGCAACCAAATTGCATTGGCCATCTGATCTAACTTCTGGAGGCAGTCAAAATGAGTATTTGAATTCTTCCCTACCTTATTCCTGTGCTGAGATACAGGCTGCTCCAACCTGCTGTAAAATGCTTGATTTCGAGAGTGAGCGAAACTAATGAAAACATTGTTGGGGTAAAACCTAAAGGGAAAGACCTGGCACCAAATCCAATTTGCCATCTGATCTAACTTCTGGAGGCAGTCAAAATGAGTATTTGAATTCTTCCCTACCTTATTCCTGTGCTGAGATACAGGCTGCTCCAACCTGCTGTAAAATGCTTGATTTGCGAGAGTGATCGAAACTAATGAAAACATTGTTGGGGTAAAACCTAAAGGGAAAGACCTAGCACCAAATACAATTTGCCATCTGATCTAACTTCTGGAGGCAGTCAAAATGAGTATTTGAATTCTTCCCTACCTTATTCCTGTGCTGAGATACTGGGTGCTCCAACCTGCTGTAAAATGCTTGATTTCGAGAGTGAGCGATAAACTAATGAAAACATTGTTGGGGTAAAACCTAAAGGGAAAGGCCTAGCCACCAAATTGCATTGGCCATCTGATCTAACTTCTGGAGGCAGTCAAAATGATCCTTAGAATTCTTCCCTACCTTATTCCTGTGCTGAGATACAGGCTGCTCCAACCTGCTGTAAAATGCTTGATTTCGAGAGTGATCGAAACTAATGAAAACATTGTTGGGGTAAAACCTAAAGGGAAAGGCCTAGCACCAAATTGCATTGGCCATCTGATCTAACTTCTGGAGGCAGTCAAAATGATCCTTAGAATTCTTCCCTACCTTATTCCTGTGCTGAGATACAGGCTGCTCCAACTGCTGTAAAATGCTTGATTTCGAGAGTGATCGAAACTAATGAAAACATTGTTGGGGTAAAACCTAAAGGGAAAGACCTGGCACCAAATACAATTTGCCATCTGATCTAACTTCTGGAGGCAGTCAAAATGATCCTTAGAATTCTTCCCTACCTTATACCTGTGCTGAGATACAGGCTGCTCCAACCTGCTGTAAAATGCTTGATTTCGAGAGTGAGCGAAACTAATGAAAACATTGTTGGGGTAAAACCTAAAGGGAAAGGTACTAGCACCAAATTGCATTGGCCATCTGATCTAACTTCTGGAGGCAGTCAAAATGATCCTTAGAAATCTTCCCTACCTTATTCCTGTGCTGAGATACAGGCTGCTCCAACCTGCTGTAAAATGCTTGATTTCGAGAGTGAGCGAAACTAATGAAAACATTGTTTGGGGTAAAACCTAAAGGGAAAGGCCTAGCACCAAATTGCATTGGTCATCTGATCTAACTTCTGGAGGCAGTCAAAATGAGTATTTGAATTCTTCCCTACCTTATTCCTGTGCTGAGATACAGGCTGCTCCAACCTGCTGTAAAATGCTTGATTTCGAGAGTGAGCGAAACTAATGAAAACATTGTTGGGGTAAAACCTAAAGGGTGCCATCTGATCTAACTTCTGGAGGCAGTCAAAATGATCCTTAGAATTCTTCCCTACCTTATTCCTGTGCTGAGATACAGGGTGCTCCAACCTGCTGTAAAATGCTTGATTTTGAGAGTGAGCGAAACTAATGAAAACATTGTTGGGGTAAAACCTAAACGGAAAGACCTGGCACCAAATACAATTTGCCATCTGATCGAACTTCTGGAGGCAGTCAAAATGATCCTTAGAATTCTTCCCTACCTTATTCCTGTGCTGAGATACAGGGTGCTCCAACCTGCTGTAAAATGCTTGATTTCGTGAGTGATCGAAACTAATGAAAACATTGTTGGGGTAAAACCTAAAGGGAAAGACCTAGCACCTAATACAATTTGCCATCTGATCTAACTTCTGGAGGCAGTCAAAATGATCCTTAGAATTCTTCCCTACCTTATTCCTGTGCTGAGATACAGGCTGCTCCAACCTGCTGTAAAATGCTTGATTTCGAGAGTGAGCGAAACTAATGAAAACATTGTTGGGGTAAAACCTAAAGGGAAAGGCCTAGCACCAAATTGCATTGGCCATCTGATCTAACTTCTGGAGGCAGTCAAAATGAGTATTTGAATTCTTCCCTACCTTATTCCTGTGCTGAGATACAGGCTGCTCCAACCTGCTGTAAAATGCTTGATTTCGAGAGTGAGCGAAACTAATGAAAACATTGTTGGGGTAAAACCTAAAGGGAAAGACCTAGTACCAAATACAATTTGCCATCTGATCTAACTTCTGGAGGCAGTCAAAATGATCCTTAGAATTCTTCCCTACCTTATTCCTGTGCTGAGATACAGGCTGCTCCAACCTGCTGTAAAATGCTTGATTTCGAGAGTGAGCGAAACTAATGAAAACATTGTTGGGGTAAAACCTGAAGGGAAAGACCTAGCACCAAATACAATTTGCCATCAGATCTAACTTCTGGAGGCAGTCAAAATGATCCTTCGAATTCTTCCCTACCTTATTCCTGTGCTGAGATACAGGCTGCTCCATCCTGCTGTAAAATGCTTGATTTCGAGAGTGATCGAAACTAATGAAAACATTGTTGGGGTAAAACCTAAAGGGAAAGACCTAGCACCAAATACAATTTGCCATCTGATCTAACTTCTGGAGGCAGTCAAAATGAGTATTTGAATTCTTCCCTACCTTATTCCTGTGCTGAGATACAGGCTGCTCCAACCTGCTGTAAAATGCTTGATTTCGAGAGTGAGCGAAACTAATGAAAACATTGTTGGGGTAAAACCTAAAGGGAAAGGTCTAGCACCAAATTGCATTGGCCATCTGATCTAACTTCTGGAGGCAGTCAAAATGATCCTTAGAATTCTTCCCTACCTTATTCCTGTGCTGAGATACAGGCTGCTCCAACCTGCTGTAAAATGCTTGATTTCGAGAGTGAGCGAAACTAATGAAAACATTGTTGGGGTAAAACCTAAACGGAAAGACCTGGCACCAAATACAATTTGCCATCTGATCTAACTTCTGGAGGCAGTCAAAATGATCCTTAGAATTCTTCCCTACCTTATTCCTGTGCTGAGATACAGGGTGCCCCAACCTGCTGTAAAATGCTTGATTTCGAGAGTGAGCGAAACTAATGAAAACATTGTTGGGGTAAAACCTAAAGGGAAAGACCTAGCACCAAATACAATTTGCCATCTGATCTAACTTCTGGAGGCAGTCAAAATGATCCTTAGAATTCTTCCCTACCTTATTCCTGTGCTGAGATACAGGCTGCTCCAACCTGCTGTAAAATGCTTGATTTCGAGAGTGAGCGAAACTAATGAAAACATTGTTGGGGTAAAACCTAAAGGGAAAGACCTAGCACCAAATTGCATTGGCCATCTGATCTAACTTCTGGAGGCAGTCAAAATGAGTATTTGAATTCTTCCTACCTTATTCCTGTGCTGAGATACAGGCTGCTCCAACCTGCTGTAAAATGCTTGATTTCGAGAGTGAGCGAAACTAATGAAAAACATTGTTGGGGTAAAACCTAAAGGGAAAGGCCTAGCACCAAATTGCATTGGCCATCTGATCTAACTTCTGGAGGCAGTCAAAATGATCCTTAGAATTCTTCCCTACCTTATTCCTGTGCTGAGATACAGGCTGCTCCAACCTGCTGTAAAATGCTTGATTTCGAGAGTGAGCGAAACTAATGAAAACATTGTTGGGGTAAAACCTAAAGGGAAAGACCTAGCACCAAATTGCATTGGCCATCTGATCTAACTTCTGGAGGCAGTCAAAATGAGTATTTGAATTCTTCCCTACCTTATTCCTGTGCTGAGATACAGGCTGCTCCAACCTGCTGTAAAATGCTTGATTTCGAGAGTGAGCGAAACTAATGAAAACATTGTTGGGGTAAAACCTAAAGGGAAAGGCCTAGCACCAAATTGCATTGGCCATCTGATCTAACTTCTGGAGGCAGTCAAAATGAGTATTTGAATTCTTCCCTACCTTATTCCTGTGCTGAGATACAGGCTGCTCCAACCTGCTGTAAAATGCTTGATTTCGAGAGTGATCGAAACTAATGAAAACATTGTTGGGGTAAAACCTAAAGGGAAAGACCTAGCACCAAATACAATTTGCCATCTGATCTAACTTCTGGAGGCAGTCAAAATGAGTATTTGAATTCTTCCCTACCTTATTCCTGTGCTGAGATACTGGGTGCTCCAACCTGCTGTAAAATGCTTGATTTCGAGAGTGAGTGAAACTAATGAAAACATTGTTGGGGTAAAACCTAAAGGGAAAGACCTGGCACCAAATACAATTTGCCATCTGATCTAACTTCTGGAGGCAGTCAAAATGATCCTTAGAATTCTTCCCTACCTTATTCCTGTGCTGAGATACAGGGTGATCCAACCTGCTGTAAAATGCTTGATTTCGAGAGTGAGCGAAACTAATGAAAACATTGTTGGGGTAAAACCTAAAGGGAAAGACCTAGCACCAAATACAATTTGCCATCTGATCTAACTTCTGGAGGCAGTCAAAATGATCCTTAGAATTCTTCCCTACCTTATTCCTGTGCTGAGATACAGGCTGCTCCATCCTGCTGTAAAATGCTTGATTTCGAGAGTGAGCGAAAGTAATGAAAACATTGTTGGGGTAAAACCTAAAGGGAAAGACCTAGCACCAAATCCAATTTGCCATCTGATCTAACTTCTGGAGGCAGTCAAAATGAGTATTTGAATTCTTCCCTACCTTATTCCTGTGCTGAGATACAGGCTGCTCCAACCTGCTGTAAAATGCTTGATTTTGAGAGTGAGCGAAACTAATGAAAACATTGTTGGGGTAAAACCTAAAGGGAAAGACCTGGCACCAAATACAATTTGCCATCTGATCTAACTTCTGGAGGCAGTCAAAATGATCCTTAGAATTCTTCCCTACCTTATTCCTGTGCTGAGATACAGGCTGCTCCAACCTGCTGTAAAATGCTTGATTTCGAGAGTGAGCGAAACTAATGAAAACATTGTTGGGGTAAAACCTAAAGGGAAAGGTCTAGCACCAAATTGCATTGGCCATCTGATCTAACTTCTGGAGGCAGTCAAAATGAGTATTTGAATTCTTCCCTACCTTATTCCTGTGCTGAGATACAGGCTGCTCCAACCTGCTGTAAAATGCTTGATTTCGAGAGTGAGCGAAACTAATGAAAACATTGTTGGGGTAAAACCTAAAGGGAAAGGCCTAGCACCAAATTGCATTGGTCATCTGATCTAACTTCTGGAGGCAGTCAAAATGAGTATTTGAATTCTTCCCTACCTTATTCCTGTGCTGAGATACAGGCTGCTCCAACCTGCTGTAAAATGCTTGATTTCGAGAGTGAGCGAAACTAATGAAAACATTGTTGGGGTAAAACCTAAAGGGAAAGACCTGGCACCAAATACAATTTGCCATCTGATCTAACTTCTGGAGGCAGTCAAAATGATCCTTAGAATTCTTCCCTACCTTATTCCTGTGCTGAGATACAGGGTGCTCCAACCTGCTGTAAAATGCTTGATTTTGAGAGTGAGCGAAACTAATGAAAACATTGTTGGGGTAAAACCTAAAGGGAAAGACCTGGCACCAAATACAATTTGCCATCTGATCTAACTTCTGGAGGCAGTCAAAATGATCCTTAGAATTCTTCCCTACCTTATTCCTGTGCTGAGATACAGGCTGCTCCAACCTGCTGTAAAATGCTTGATTTCGAGAGTGAGCGAAACTAATGAAAACATTGTTGGGGTAAAACCTAAAGGGAAAGACCTAGCACCAAATACAATTTGCCATCTGATCTAACTTCTGGAGGCAGTCAAAATGATCCTTAGAATTCTTCCCTACCTTATTCCTGTGCTGAGATACAGGCTGCTCCAACCTGCTGTAAAATGCTTGATTTCGAGAGTGAGCGAAACTAATGAAAACATTGTTGGGGTAAAACCTAAAGGGAAAGACCTAGCACCAAATCCAATTTGCCATCTGATCTAACTTCTGGAGGCAGTCAAAATGAGTATTTGAATTCTTCCCTACCTTATTCCTGTGCTGAGATACAGGCTGCTCCAACCTGCTGTAAAATGCTTGATTTCGAGAGTGAGCGAAACTAATGAAAACATTGTTGGGGTAAAACCTAAAGGGAAAGGCCTAGCACCAAATTGCATTGACCATCTGATCTAACTTCTGGAGGCAGTCAAAATGAGTATTTGAATTCTTCCCTACCTTATTCCTGTGCTGAGATACAGGCTGCTCCAACCTGCTGTAAAATGCTTGATTTCGAGAGTGAGCGAAACTAATGAAAACATTGTTGGGGTAAAACCTAAAGGGAAAGACCTAGCACCAAATACAATTTGCCATCTGATCTAACTTCTGGAGGCAGTCAAAATGATCCTTAGAATTCTTCCCTACCTTATTCCTGTGCTGAGATACAGGCTGCTCCAACCTGCTGTAAAATGCTTGATTTCGAGAGTGAGCGAAACTAATGAAAACATTGTTGGGGTAAAACCTAAAGGGAAAGGCCTAGCACCAAATTGCATTGGCCATCTGATCTAACTTCTGGAGGCAGTCAAAATGAGTATTTGAATTCTTCCCTACCTTATTCCTGTGCTGAGATACAGGCTGCTCCAACCTGCTGTAAAATGCTTGATTTCGAGAGTGAGCGAAACTAATGAAAACATTGTTGGGGTAAAACCTAAAGGGAAAGACCTGGCACCAAATACAATTTGCCATCTGATCTAACTTCTGGAGGCAGTCAAAATGATCCTTAGAATTCTTCCCTACCTTATTCCTGTGCTGAGATACAGGCTGCTCCAACCTGCTGTAAAATGCTTGATTTCGAGAGTGAGCGAAACTAATGAAAACATTGTTGGGGTAAAACCTAAACGGAAAGACCTGGCACCAAATACAATTTGCCATCTGATCTAACTTCTGGAGGCAGTCAAAATGATCCTTAGAATTCTTCCCTACCTTATTCCTGTGCTGAGATACAGGCTGCTCCAACCTGCTGTAAAATGCTTGATTTCGTGAGTGATCGAAACTAATGAAAACATTGTTGGGGTAAAACCTAAAGGGAAAGACCTAGCACCAAATACAATTTGCCATCTGATCTAACTTCTGGAGGCAGTCAAAATGAGTATTTGAATTCTTCCCTACCTTATTCCTGTGCTGAGATACTGGGTGCTCCAACCTGCTGTAAAATGCTTGATTTCGAGAGTGAGTGAAACTAATGAAAACATTGTTGGGGTAAAACCTAAAGGGAAAGACCTGGCACCAAATACAATTTGCCATCTGATCTAACTTCTGGAGGCAGTCAAAATGATCCTTAGAATTCTTCCCTACCTTATTCCTGTGCTGAGATACAGGGTGATCCAACCTGCTGTAAAATGCTTGATTTCGAGAGTGAGCGAAACTAATGAAAACATTGTTGGGGTAAAACCTAAAGGGAAAGACCTAGCACCAAATACAATTTGCCATCTGATCTAACTTCTGGAGGCAGTCAAAATGATCCTTAGAATTCTTCCCTACCTTATTCCTGTGCTGAGATACAGGCTGCTCCATCCTGCTGTAAAATGCTTGATTTCGAGAGTGAGCGAAAGTAATGAAAACATTGTTGGGGTAAAACCTAAAGGGAAAGACCTAGCACCAAATCCAATTTGCCATCTGATCTAACTTCTGGAGGCAGTCAAAATGAGTATTTGAATTCTTCCCTACCTTATTCCTGTGCTGAGATACAGGCTGCTCCAACCTGCTGTAAAATGCTTGATTTTGAGAGTGAGCGAAACTAATGAAAACATTGTTGGGGTAAAACCTAAAGGGAAAGACCTGGCACCAAATACAATTTGCCATCTGATCTAACTTCTGGAGGCAGTCAAAATGATCCTTAGAATTCTTCCCTACCTTATTCCTGTGCTGAGATACAGGCTGCTCCAACCTGCTGTAAAATGCTTGATTTCGAGAGTGAGCGAAACTAATGAAAACATTGTTGGGGTAAAACCTAAAGGGAAAGGTCTAGCACCAAATTGCATTGGCCATCTGATCTAACTTCTGGAGGCAGTCAAAATGAGTATTTGAATTCTTCCCTACCTTATTCCTGTGCTGAGATACAGGCTGCTCCAACCTGCTGTAAAATGCTTGATTTCGAGAGTGAGCGAAACTAATGAAAACATTGTTGGGGTAAAACCTAAAGGGAAAGGCCTAGCACCAAATTGCATTGGTCATCTGATCTAACTTCTGGAGGCAGTCAAAATGAGTATTTGAATTCTTCCCTACCTTATTCCTGTGCTGAGATACAGGCTGCTCCAACCTGCTGTAAAATGCTTGATTTCGAGAGTGAGCGAAACTAATGAAAACATTGTTGGGGTAAAACCTAAAGGGAAAGACCTGGCACCAAATACAATTTGCCATCTGATCTAACTTCTGGAGGCAGTCAAAATGATCCTTAGAATTCTTCCCTACCTTATTCCTGTGCTGAGATACAGGGTGCTCCAACCTGCTGTAAAATGCTTGATTTTGAGAGTGAGCGAAACTAATGAAAACATTGTTGGGGTAAAACCTAAAGGGAAAGACCTGGCACCAAATACAATTTGCCATCTGATCTAACTTCTGGAGGCAGTCAAAATGATCCTTAGAATTCTTCCCTACCTTATTCCTGTGCTGAGATACAGGCTGCTCCAACCTGCTGTAAAATGCTTGATTTCGAGAGTGAGCGAAACTAATGAAAACATTGTTGGGGTAAAACCTAAAGGGAAAGACCTAGCACCAAATACAATTTGCCATCTGATCTAACTTCTGGAGGCAGTCAAAATGATCCTTAGAATTCTTCCCTACCTTATTCCTGTGCTGAGATACAGGCTGCTCCAACCTGCTGTAAAATGCTTGATTTCGAGAGTGAGCGAAACTAATGAAAACATTGTTGGGGTAAAACCTAAAGGGAAAGACCTAGCACCAAATCCAATTTGCCATCTGATCTAACTTCTGGAGGCAGTCAAAATGAGTATTTGAATTCTTCCCTACCTTATTCCTGTGCTGAGATACAGGCTGCTCCAACCTGCTGTAAAATGCTTGATTTCGAGAGTGAGCGAAACTAATGAAAACATTGTTGGGGTAAAACCTAAAGGGAAAGGCCTAGCACCAAATTGCATTGACCATCTGATCTAACATCTGGAGGCAGTCAAAATGAGTATTTGAATTCTTCCCTACCTTATTCCTGTGCTGAGATACAGGCTGCTCCAACCTGCTGTAAAATGCTTGATTTCGAGAGTGAGCGAAACTAATGAAAACATTGTTGGGGTAAAACCTAAAGGGAAAGACCTAGCACCAAATACAATTTGCCATCTGATCTAACTTCTGGAGGCAGTCAAAATGATCCTTAGAATTCTTCCCTACCTTATTCCTGTGCTGAGATACAGGCTGCTCCAACCTGCTGTAAAATGCTTGATTTCGAGAGTGAGCGAAACTAATGAAAACATTGTTGGGGTAAAACCTAAAGGGAAAGGCCTAGCACCAAATTGCATTGGCCATCTGATCTAACTTCTGGAGGCAGTCAAAATGAGTATTTGAATTCTTCCCTACCTTATTCCTGTGCTGAGATACAGGCTGCTCCAACCTGCTGTAAAATGCTTGATTTCGAGAGTGAGCGAAACTAATGAAAACATTGTTGGGGTAAAACCTAAAGGGAAAGACCTGGCACCAAATACAATTTGCCATCTGATCTAACTTCTGGAGGCAGTCAAAATGATCCTTAGAATTCTTCCCTACCTTATTCCTGTGCTGAGATACAGGCTGCTCCAACCTGCTGTAAAATGCTTGATTTCGAGAGTGAGCGAAACTAATGAAAACATTGTTGGGGTAAAACCTAAACGGAAAGACCTGGCACCAAATACAATTTGCCATCTGATCTAACTTCTGGAGGCAGTCAAAATGATCCTTAGAATTCTTCCCTACCTTATTCCTGTGCTGAGATACAGGCTGCTCCAACCTGCTGTAAAATGCTTGATTTCGTGAGTGATCGAAACTAATGAAAACATTGTTGGGGTAAAACCTAAAGGGAAAGACCTAGCACCTAATACAATTTGCCATCTGATCTAACTTCTGGAGGCAGTCAAAATGATCCTTAGAATTCTTCCCTACCTTATTCCTGTGCTGAGATACAGGCTGCTCCAACCTGCTGTAAAATGCTTGATTTCGAGAGTGACCGAAACTAATGAAAACATTGTTGGGGTAAAACCTAAAGGGAAAGACCTAGCACCAAATACAATTTGCCATCTGATCTAACTTCTGGAGGCAGGCGAAATGAGTATTTGAATTCTTCCCTACCTTATTCCTGTGCTGAGATACAGGGTGCTCCAACCTGCTGTAAAATGCGTGATTTCGAGAGTGAGCGAAACTAATGAAAACATTGTTGGGGTAAAACCTAAAGGGAAAGACCTGGCACTAAATACAATTTGCCATCTGATCTAACTTCTGGAGGCAGTCAAAATGAGTTTTTGAATTCTTCCCTACCTTATTCCTGTGCTGAGATACAGGCTGCTCCAACCTGCTGTAAAATGCTTGATTTCGAGAGTGATCGAAACTAATGAAAACATTGTTGGGGTAAAACCTAAAGGGAAAGGCCTAGCACCAAATTGCATTGGCCATCTGATCTAACTTCTGGAGGCAGTCAAAATGAGTATTTGAATTCTTCCCTACCTTATTCCTGTGCTGAGATACAGGCTGCTCCAACCTGCTGTAAAATGCTTGATTTCGAGAGTGAGCGAAACTAATGAAAACATTGTAGGGGTAAAACCTAAAGGGAAAGACCTGGCACCAAATACAATTTGCGATCTGATCTAACTTCTGGAGGCAGTCAAAATGATCCTTAGAATTCTTCCCTACCTTATTCCTGTGCTGAGATACAGGCTGCTCCAACCTGCTGTAAAATGCTTGATTTCGAGAGTGAGCGAAACTAATGAAAACATTGTTGGGGTAAAACCTAAAGGGAAAGGCCTAGCACCAAATTGCATTGGCCATCTGATCTAACTTCTGGAGGCAGTCAAAATGAGTATTTGAATTCTTCCCTACCTTATTCCTGTGCTGAGATACAGGCTGCTCCAACCTGCTGTAAAATGCTTGATTTCGAGAGTGAGCGAAACTAATGAAAACATTGTTGGGGTAAAACCTAAAGGGAAAGACCTAGCACCAAATACAATTTGCCATCTGATCTAACTTCTGGAGGCAGTCAAAATGAGTATTTGAATTCTTCCCTACCTTATTCCTGTGCTGAGATACAGGCTGCTCCAACCTGCTGTAAAATGCTTGATTTCGAGAGTGAGTGAAACTAATGAAAACATTGTTGGGGTAAAACCTAAAGGGAAAGACCTGGCACCAAATACAATTTGCCATCTGATCTAACTTCTGGAGGCAGTCAAAATGAGTATTTGAATTCTTCCCTACCTTATTCCTGTGCTGAGATACAGGCTGCTCCAACCTGCTGTAAAATGCTTGATTTCGAGAGTGAGCGAAACTAATGAAAACATTGTTGGGGTAAAACCTAAAGGGAAAGGTCTAGCACCAAATTGCATTGGCCATCTGATCTAACTTCTGGAGGCAGTCAAAATGATCCTTAGAATTCTTCCCTACCTTATTCCTGTGCTGAGATACAGGCTGCTCCAACCTGCTGTAAAATGCTTGATTTCGAGAGTGAGCGAAACTAATGAAAACATTGTTGGGGTAAAACCTAAAGGGAAAGGCCTAGCACCAAACTGCATTGGCCATCTGATCTAACTTCTGGAGGCAGTCAAAATGAGTATTTGAATTCTTCCCTACCTTATTCCTGTGCTGAGATACAGGCTGCTCCAACCTGCTGTAAAATGCTTGATTTCGAGAGTGATCGAAACTAATGAAAACATTGTTGGGGTAAAACCTAAAGGGAAAGACCTAGCACCAAATACAATTTGCCATCTGATCTAACTTCTGGAGGCAGTCAAAATGAGTATTTGAATTCTTCCCTACCTTATTCCTGTGCTGAGATACTGGGTGCTCCAACCTGCTGTAAAATGCTTGATTTCGAGAGTGAGTGAAACTAATGAAAACATTGTTGGGGTAAAACCTAAAGGGAAAGACCTGGCACCAAATACAATTTGCCATCTGATCTAACTTCTGGAGGCAGTCAAAATGATCCTTAGAATTCTTCCCTACCTTATTCCTGTGCTGAGATACAGGCTGCTCCAACCTACTGTAAAATGCTTGATTTCGAGAGTGAGCGAAACTAATGAAAACATTGTTGGGGTAAAACCTAAAGGGAAAGACCTAGCACCAAATACAATTTGCCATCTGATCTAACTTCTGGAGGCAGTCAAAATGATCCTTAGAATTCTTCCCTACCTTATTCCTGTGCTGAGATACAGGCTGCTCCAACCTCCTGTAAAATGCTTGATTTCGAGAGTGAGCGAAACTAATGAAAACATTGTTGGGGTAAAACCTAAAGGGAAAGACCTAGCACCAAATACAATTTGCCATCTGATCTAACTTCTGGAGGCAGTCAAAATGATCCTTAGAATTCTTCCCTACCTTATTCCTGTGCTGAGATACAGGCTGCTCCAACCTGCTGTAAAATGCTTGATTTCGAGAGTGAGCGAAACTGATGAAAACATTGTTGGGGTAAAACCTAAAGGGAAAGACCTAGCACCAAATTGCATTGGCCATCTGATCTAACTTCTGGAGGCAGTCAAAATGATCCTTAGAATTCTTCCCTACCTTATTCCTGTGCTGAGATACAGGCTGCTCCAACCTGCTGTAAAATGCTTGATTTCGAGAGTGAGCGAAACTAATGAAAACATTGTTGGGGTAAAACCTAAAGGGAAAGGCCTAGCACCAAATTGCATTGGCCATCTGATCTAACTTCTGGAGGCAGTCAAAATGAGTATTTGAATTCTTCCCTACCTTATTCCTGTGCTGAGATACAGGCTGCTCCAACCTGCTGTAAAATGCTTGATTTCGAGAGTGAGCGAAACTAATGAAAACATTGTTGGGGTAAAACCTAAAGGGAAAGACCTGGCACTAAATACAATTTGCCATCTGATCTAACTTCTGGAGGCAGGCAAAATGAGTATTTGAATTCTTCCCTACCTTATTCCTGTGCTGAGATACAGGGTGCTCCAACCTGCTGTAAAATGCGTGATTTCGAGAGTGAGCGAAACTAATGAAAACATTGTTGGGGTAAAACCTAAAGGGAAAGACCTAGCACCAAATACAATTTGCCATCTGATCTAACTTCTGGAGGCAGTCAAAATGATCCTTAGAATTCTTCCCTACCTTATTCCTGTGCTGAGATACAGGCTGCTCCAACCTGCTGTAAAATGCTTGATTTCGAGAGTGATCGAAACTAATGAAAACATTGTTGGGGTAAAACCTAAAGGGAAAGGCCTAGCACCAAATTGCATTGGCCATCTGATCTAACTTCTGGAGGCAGTCAAAATGAGTATTTGAATTCTTCCCTACCTTATTCCTGTGCTGAGATACAGCCTGCTCCAACCTGCTGTAAAATGCTTGATTTCGAGAGTGAGCGAAACTAATGAAAACATTGTTGGGGTAAAACCTAAAGGGAAAGGCCTAGCACCAAATTGCATTGGCCATCTGATCTAACTTCTGGAGGCAGTCAAAATGAGTATTTGAATTCTTCCCTACCTTATTCCTGTGCTGAGATACAGGCTGCTCCAATCTGCTGTAAAATGCTTGATTTCGAGAGTGATCGAAACTAATGAAAACATTGTTGGGGTAAAACCTAAAGGGAAAGACCTAGCACCAAATACAATTTGCCATCTGATCTAACTTCTGGAGGCAGTCAAAATGAGTATTTGAATTCTTCCCTACCTTATTCCTGTGCTGAGATACAGGCTGCTCCAACCTGCTGTAAAATGCTTGATTTCGAGAGTGAGTGAAACTAATGAAAACATTGTTGGGGTAAAACCTAAAGGGAAAGACCTGGCACCAAATACAATTTGCCATCTGATCTAACTTCTGGAGGCAGTCAAAATGATCCTTAGAATTCTTCCCTACCTTATTCCTGTGCTGAGATACAGGGTGCTCCAACATGCTGTAAAATGCTTGATTTCGAGAGTGAGCGAAACTAATGAAAACATTGTTGGGGTAAAACCTAAAGGGAAAGACCTAGCACCAAATCCAATTTGCCATCTGATCTAACTTCTGCAGGCAGTCAAAATGATCCTTAGAATTCTTCCCTACCTTATTCCTGTGCTGAGATACAGGCTGCTCCATCCTGCTGCAAAATGCTTGATTTCGAGAGTGATCGAAACTAATGAAAACATTGTTGGGGTAAAACCTAAAGGGAAAGACCTAGCACCAAATACAATTTGCCATCTGATCTAACTTCTGGAGGCAGTCAAAATGAGTATTTGAATTCTTCCCTACCTTATTCCTGTGCTGAGATACAGGCTGCTCCAACCTGCTGTAAAATGCTTGATTTCGAGAGTGAGCGAAACTAATGAAAACATTGTTGGGGTAAAACCTAAAGGGAAAGGTCTAGCACCAAATTGCATTGGCCATCTGATCTAACTTCTGGAGGCAGTCAAAATGATCCTTAGAATTCTTCCCTACCTTATTCCTGTGCTGAGATACAGGCTGCTCCAACCTGCTGTAAAATGCTTGATTTCGAGAGTGAGCGGAACTAATGAAAACATTGTTGGGGTAAAACCTAAACGGAAAGACCTGGCACCAAATACAATTTACCATCTGATCTAACTTCTGGAGGCAGTCAAAATGATCCTTAGAATTCTTCCCTACCTTATTCCTGTGCTGAGATACAGGGTGCCCCAACCTGCTGTAAAATGCTTGATTTCGAGAGTGAGCGAAACTAATGAAAACATTGTTGGGGTAAAACCTAAAGGGAAAGACCTAGCACCAAATACAATTTGCCATCTGATCTAACTTCTGGAGGCAGTCAAAATGATCCTTAGAATTCTTCCCTACCTTATTCCTGTGCTGAGATACAGGCTGCTCCAACCTGCTGTAAAATGCTTGATTTCGAGAGTGATCGAAACTAATGAAAACATTGTTGGGGTAAAACCTAAAGGGAAAGGCCTAGCACCAAATTGCATTGGCCATCTGATCTAACTTCTGGAGGCAGTCAAAATGAGTATTTGAATTCTTCCCTACCTTATTCCTGTGCTGAGATACAGGCTGCTCCAACCTGCTGTAAAATGCTTGATTTCGAGAGTGAGCGAAACTAATGAAAACATTGTTGGGGTAAAACCTAAAGGGAAAGACCTAGCACCAAATACAATTTGCCATCTGATCTAACTTCTGGAGGCAGTCAAAATGATCCTTAGAATTCTTCCCTACCTTATTCCTGTGCTGAGATACAGGCTGCTCCAACCTGCTGTAAAATGCTTGATTTCGAGAGTGATCGAAACTAATGAAAACATTGTTGGGGTAAAACCTAAAGGGAAAGGCCTAGCACCAAATTGCATTGGCCATCTGATCTAACTTCTGGAGGCAGTCAAAATGAGTATTTGAATTCTTCCCTACCTTATTCCTGTGCTGAGATACAGGCTGCTCCAACCTGCTGTAAAATGCTTGATTTCGAGAGTGAGCGAAACTAATGAAAACATTGTTGGGGTAAAACCTAAAGGGAAAGACCTAGCACCAAATTGCATTGGCCATCTGATCTAACTTCTGGAGGCAGTCAAAATGAGTATTTGAATTCTTCCCTACCTTATTCCTGTGCTGAGATACAGGCTGCTCCAACCTGCTGTAAAATGCTTGATTTCGAGAGTGAGCGAAACTAATGAAAACATTGTTGGGGTAAAACCTAAAGGGAAAGGCCTAGCACCAAATTGCATTGGCCATCTGATCTAACTTCTGGAGGCAGTCAAAATGAGTATTTGAATTCTTCCCTACCTTATTCCTGTGCTGAGATACAGGCTGCTCCAACCTGCTGTAAAATGCTTGATTTCGAGAGTGAGCGAAACTAATGAAAACATTGTTGGGGTAAAACCTAAAGGGAAAGACCTAGCACCAAATACAATTTGCCATCTGATCTAACTTCTGGAGGCAGTCAAAATGAGTATTTGAATTCTTCCCTACCTTATTCCTGTGCTGAGATACTGGGTGCTCCAACCTGCTGTAAAATGCTTGATTTCGAGAGTGAGTGAAACTAATGAAAACATTGTTGGGGTAAAACCTAAAGGGAAAGACCTGGCACCAAATCCAATTTGCCATCTGATCTAACTTCTGGAGGCAGTCAAAATGATCCTTAGAATTCTTCCCTACCTTATTCCTGTGCTGAGATACAGGCTGCTCCAACCTGCTGTAAAATGCTTGATTTCGAGAGTGAGCGAAACTAATGAAAACATTGTTGGGGTAAAACCTAAAGGGAAAGACCTAGCACCAAATACAATTTGCCATCTGATCTAACTTCTGGAGGCAGTCAAAATGATCCTTAGAATTCTTCCCTACCTTATTCCTGTGCTGAGATACAGGCTGCTCCATCCTGCTGTAAAATGCTTGATTTCGAGAGTGAGCGAAACTAATGAAAACATTGTTGGGGTAAAACCTAAAGGGAAAGACCTAGCACCAAATACAATTTGCCATCTGATCTAACTTCTGGAGGCAGTCAAAATGAGTATTTGAATTCTTCCCTACCTTATTCCTGTGCTGAGATACAGGCTGCTCCAACCTGCTGTAAAATGCTTGATTTCGAGAGTGAGCGAAACTGATGAAAACATTGTAGGGGTAAAACCTAAAGGGAAAGACCTAGCACCAAATTGCATTGGCCATCTGATCTAACTTCTGGAGGCAGTCAAAATGATCCTTAGAATTCTTCCCTACCTTATTCCTGTGCTGAGATACAAGCTGCTCCAACCTGCTGTAAAATGCTTGATTTCGAGAGTGAGCGAAACTAATGAAAACATTGTTGGGGTAAAACCTAAAGGGAAAGGCCTAGCACCAAATTGCATTGGCCATCTGATCTAACTTCTGGAGGCAGTCAAAATGATCCTTAGAATTCTTCCCTACCTTATTCCTGTGCTGAGATACAGGCTGCTCCAACCTGCTGTAAAATGCTTGATTTCGAGAGTGATCGAAACTAATGAAAACATTGTTGGGGTAAAACCTAAAGGGAAAGGCCTAGCACCAAATTGCATTGGCCATCTGATCTAACTTCTGGAGGCAGTCAAAATGAGTATTTGAATTCTTCCCTACCTTATTCCTGTGCTGAGATACAGGCTGCTCCAACCTGCTGTAAAATGCTTGATTTCGAGAGTGAGCGAAACTAATGAAAACATTGTTGGGGTAAAACCTAAAGGGAAAGACCTAGCACCAAATACAATTTGCCATCTGATCTAACTTCTGGAGGCAGTCAAAATGATCCTTAGAATTCTTCCCTACCTTATTCCTGTGCTGAGATACAGGCTGCTCCAACCTGCTGTAAAATGCTTGATTTCGAGAGTGATCGAAACTAATGAAAACATTGTTGGGGTAAAACCTAAAGGGAAAGGCCTAGCACCAAATTGCATTGGCCATCTGATCTAACTTCTGGAGGCAGTCAAAATGAGTATTTGAATTCTTCCCTACCTTATTCCTGTGCTGAGATACAGGCTGCTCCAACCTGCTGCAAAATGCTTGATTTCGAGAGTGAGCGAAACTAATGAAAACATTGTTGGGGTAAAACCTAAAGGGAAAGACCTAGCACCAAATTGCATTGGCCATCTGATCTAACTTCTGGAGGCAGTCAAAATGAGTATTTGAATTCTTCCCTACCTTATTCCTGTGCTGAGATACAGGCTGCTCCAACCTGCTGTAAAATGCTTGATTTCGAGAGTGAGCGAAACTAATGAAAACATTGTTGGGGTAAAACCTAAAGGGAAAGGCCTAGCACCAAATTGCATTGGCCATCTGATCTAACTTCTGGAGGCAGTCAAAATGAGTATTTGAATTCTTCCCTACCTTATTCCTGTGCTGAGATACAGGCTGCTCCAACCTGCTGTAAAATGCTTGATTTCGAGAGTGAGCGAAACTAATGAAAACATTGTTGGGGTAAAACCTAAAGGGAAAGACCTAGCACCAAATACAATTTGCCATCTGATCTAACTTCTGGAGGCAGTCAAAATGAGTATTTGAATTCTTCCCTACCTTATTCCTGTGCTGAGATACTGGGTGCTCCAACCTGCTGTAAAATGCTTGATTTCGAGAGTGAGTGAAACTAATGAAAACATTGTTGGGGTAAAACCTAAAGGGAAAGACCTGGCACCAAATCCAATTTGCCATCTGATCTAACTTCTGGAGGCAGTCAAAATGATCCTTAGAATTCTTCCCTACCTTATTCCTGTGCTGAGATACAGGCTGCTCCAACCTGCTGTAAAATGCTTGATTTCGAGAGTGAGCGAAACTAATGAAAACATTGTTGGGGTAAAACCTAAAGGGAAAGACCTAGCACCAAATACAATTTGCCATCTGATCTAACTTCTGGAGGCAGTCAAAATGATCCTTAGAATTCTTCCCTACCTTATTCCTGTGCTGAGATACAGGCTGCTCCATCCTGCTGTAAAATGCTTGATTTCGAGAGTGAGCGAAACTAATGAAAACATTGTTGGGGTAAAACCTAAAGGGAAAGACCTAGCACCAAATACAATTTGCCATCTGATCTAACTTCTGGAGGCAGTCAAAATGAGTATTTGAATTCTTCCCTACCTTATTCCTGTGCTGAGATACAGGCTGCTCCAACCTGCTGTAAAATGCTTGATTTCGAGAGTGAGCGAAACTGATGAAAACATTGTAGGGGTAAAACCTAAAGGGAAAGACCTAGCACCAAATTGCATTGGCCATCTGATCTAACTTCTGGAGGCAGTCAAAATGATCCTTAGAATTCTTCCCTACCTTATTCCTGTGCTGAGATACAAGCTGCTCCAACCTGCTGTAAAATGCTTGATTTCGAGAGTGAGCGAAACTAATGAAAACATTGTTGGGGTAAAACCTAAAGGGAAAGGCCTAGCACCAAATTGCATTGGCCATCTGATCTAACTTCTGGAGGCAGTCAAAATGATCCTTAGAATTCTTCCCTACCTTATTCCTGTGCTGAGATACAAGCTGCTCCAACCTGCTGTAAAATGCTTGATTTCGAGAGTGAGCGAAACTAATGAAAACATTGTTGGGGTAAAACCTAAAGGGAAAGACCTAGCACCAAATACAATTTGCCATCTGATCTAACTTCTGGAGGCAGTCAAAATGAGTATTTGAATTCTTCCCTACCTTATTCCTGTGCTGAGATACAGGCTGCTCCAACCTGCTGTAAAATGCTTGATTTCGAGAGTGAGCGAAACTAATGAAAACATTGTTGGGGTAAAACCTAAAGGGAAAGACCTGGCACTAAATACAATTTGCCATCTGATCTAACTTCTGGAGGCAGTCAAAATGATCCTTAGAATTCTTCCCTACCTTATTCCTGTGCTGAGATACAGGCTGCTCCAACCTGCTGTAAAATGCTTGATTTCGAGAGTGAGCGAAACTAATGAAAACATTGTTGGGGTAAAACCTAAAGGGAAAGGCCTAGCACCAAATACAATTTGCCATCTGATCTAACTTCTGGAGGCAGTCAAAATGATCCTTAGAATTCTTCCCTACCTTATTCCTGTGCTTAAGATACAAGCTGCTCCAACCTGCTGTAAAATGCTTGATTTCGAGAGTGAGCGAAACTAATGAAAACATTGTTGGGGTAAAACCTAAAAAGAAAGGCCTTGCACCAAATTGCATTGACCATCCGATCTAACTTCTGGTGGCAGTCAAAATGAGTATTTGAATTCTTCCCTACCTTATTCCTGTGCTGAGATACAGGCTGCTCCAACCTGCTGTAAAATGCTTGATTTCGAGAGTGAGCGAAACTAATGAAAACATTGTTGGGGTAAAACCTAAAGGGAAAGACCTAGCACCAAATACAATTTGCCATCTGATCTAACTTCTGGAGGCAGTCAAAATGATCCTTAGAATTCTTCCCTACCTTATTCCTGTGCTGAGATACAGGGTGCTCCAACCTGCTGTAAAATGCTTGATTTCGAGAGTGAGCGAAACTAATGAAAACATTGTTGGGGTAAAACCTAAAGGGAAAGACCTAGCACCAAATCCAATTTGCCATCTGATCTAACTTCTGGAGGCAGTCAAAATGAGTATTTGAATTCTTCCCTACCTTATTCCTGTGCTGAGATACAGGCTGCTCCAACCTGCTGTAAAATGCTTGATTTCGAGAGTGATCGAAACTAATGAAAACATTGTTGGGGTAAAACCTAAAGGGAAAGGTCTAGCACCAAATTGCATTGGCCATCTGATCTAACTTCTGGAGGCAGTCAAAATGATCCTTAGAATTCTTCCCTACCTTATTCCTGTGCTGAGATACAGGCTGCTCCAACCTGCTGTAAAATGCTTGATTTCGAGAGTGAGTGAAACTAATGAAAACATTGTTGGGGTAAAACCTAAAGGGAAAGACCTAGCACCAAATACAATTTGCCATCTGATCTAACTTCTGGAGGCAGTCAAAATGATCCTTAGAATTCTTCCCTACCTTATTCCTGTGCTGAGATACAGGCTGCTCCAACCTGCTGTAAAATGCTTGATTTCGAGAGTGAGCGAAACTAATGAAAACATTGTTGGGGTAAAACCTAAAGGGAAAGGCCTAGCACCAAATTGCATTGGCCATCTGATCTAACTTCTGGAGGCAGTCAAAATGAGTATTTGAATTCTTCCCTACCTTATTCCTGTGCTGAGATACAGGCTGCTCCAACCTGCTGTAAAATGCTTGATTTCGAGAGTTATCGAAACTAATGAAAACATTGTTGGGGTAAAACCTAAAGGGAAAGGCCTAGCACCAAATTGCATTGGCCATCTGATCTAACTTCTGGAGGCAGTCAAAATGAGTATTTGAATTCTTCCCTACCTTATTCCTGTACTGAGATACAGGCTGCTCCAACCTGCTGTAAAATGCTTGATTTCGAGAGTGAGCGAAACTAATGAAAACATTGTTGGGGTAAAACCTAAAGGGAAAGACCTAGCACCAAATTGCATTGGCCATCTGATCTAACTTCTGGAGGCAGTCAAAATGAGTATTTGAATTCTTCCCTACCTTATTCCTGTGCTGAGATACAGGCTGCTCCAACCTGCTGTAAAATGCTTGATTTCGAGAGTGAGCGAAACTAATGAAAACATTGTTGGGGTAAAACCTAAAGGGAAAGGCCTAGCACCAAATCCAATTTGCCATCTGATCTAACTTCTGGAGGCAGTCAAAATGATCCTTAGAATTCTTCCCTACCTTATTGTGGCCGGTTGACGTTGCCCCCCTTAAGAAAGGGAACATGGTGGACGGAAGTTGGTAAACGGAAGGAATAGTCTAAACTAATTTCATTGGACGAGTGGGAGGAAGCACTTCTGAGCTGGGACTATACTGGACATTTCCAGCACTTCTCAGTCAGTCTTGCTTCCGCCTTTCTACGGTGCGGCTGCTCTCTGTCCCTGTGCTGGGCTTTCTGCCAAGGCTCCGGCCTTGAGAGAAAAACTGATAAGGCCTGTATTAACTCCTTTCCAATTAACACAAAACTGCTTTTAAACTTCTTTCTTTCGCTCTCTCTCTCTTCTAACCTAATCTGGGGAAAGGGGGGGAGAGAGGGGAAAGAGGAGGTGGGGAACCCCCCTCTCTGCCGAGAGGGGTTCACTCTCATTTCTGTGTTACTCTGTTTTATATCTTTGTATATATTGTAGATATTGTAAATTTGTAGATATCTCCCTGCAAACCCTACATCGCTTTGTAAATATAGCTCCACTGCTTTGCTAATTCAGCTTGCGAGTTTTTTTTTCTTTTCCCTTCAATTTTTTTTTTTTTTTCCCTTTTACTTTACAAAGGGGGGAAGGGAGGAGGCTTCTTGGCCTTGCCCTTCCACCCCACCACATTTTTTTTATTGGCGTACCCAACGTGCGGCAGATAATTAGTTTAATTTATTATTTGATTGATTTAGTGTTTTCTAGCTGAATTAGCAAACATGAAGGTATTGTGGTTTGTGGAGCGATTATTCTTTTCAATTTTTTGGGGCTCTGATTTACAGGTATTGTTTGGGTTTGATTTTGGATTACCTGGGTAAATATTTGGTGCGGACAATTTATATGTGGGTTATGTATAGAGTTAAATTATGGTATGGAAAATGTATTAATTTCCTATGGCCAGTGAGATACAGGAATGTTACCTCCACCACTCTCCCAATTGAGATAAAGAGTTTTAAGATTCCGCCTGAGGAGACAGTAACTTTAGGTGATGCCTGGGATCCAAAGGTGATTTATTTGATGTGTATAAATCTGTTGCTGGTGATGGTAATCGCATATTTACTGTTCTCTTTACGGCGAGAGAGAAAGGTGTCCAGAGCTTGTTTTGTTATTAAAACTAGATCAAAAAGAAAACGCCGTGGCTCTCGATCAGTCCCAGAGTCATCTAGTGACGAGGACTGTGGAGAACCTGTGTCAGTTAAAAAGAAGGCTAAAAAGTTAATTGGTAAAGCAGCTCTAAATGACTTTGCTGATTCTGGCAAGCAGCCAAGGGCATCGGCTGGTATCAACATGGCGCCTACTCCTTCTCCCACTCCTTCTCCTTCTTCTTCTTCTCCGTCGGCCATTAATGGAGCAACGCCACTTCCACCCACTCCCTCGGTGGGGACCGGAAGTCACTGCCCCAGCAGCTGATTTATCTCAGGACCTGTCAGCTTCCATTAAGGTGGCTGTAAATTCAAACACAGCTCCAGTTAAGGTGGCTCCTTTAAAGACTAGAGCTGGAAAGGGCAAAGATGGAGAAGAAGAGGAGGAGACTGATCCTGGTGAGGGGCCCTCTACTGTAAAAGATCCTGCTCAGGAGGAAGAGAAGGTTTGTTTTAAAGATCTAGCTAACCTAGTGAGATCAAAGCAGGATAGAGATGAAGCTAGGAAAGCAGCTGGCAAAGGTGGTTCTCAGCTTAAAGAGATCCTTAGGAGAATGACAGCAGGATTATATGGGCAAAGAATTCAGGGAGATGAGGAGGAAGATGATATTACGGACTGTTCGTCACCACGTGAGAAATGTCCGTAAAGATTTCACCAGGGCAGATAAGGAGCCAGTTCTAGCTTGGCTTAGTAGGTGTTATGATACAGGTGCTTCAGCTCTAACAGTTGGAGACAAGTCAGCAGCTCAGTTAGGAACTCTCTCAAGGGACAATGGAATAGATAGACATCTAGGTGAAGCTCTCGGTAAGGTTAATCTGTGGATACGCCTTTTAATAGCGGTTGCCCTGAGATACCCTTCCCGAGATGATCTTCCCTGGAATCCTAAACCCTGGACTACCATAGATGAGGGAATTAAGCGCTTGAGAGAATTTGCTGTTAGAGAGCTACTCTATGGTGAACATGAAACTCTGAATCCTGATGACATTCCTGTGGGTATTGGTCTTGCTAAAAAGATCATCAAACTTGCTCCTTCTAATTATGCGAACATTCTGGCAAGCAGAATTGTGTCAAGAAGTTATGGTGGAGCTTCTCCTACGGTTGGCCAATTCAGTGATCAAATGAGACAATTGGAGGATAGCATGACACGTGGTTCTTTGGTTTCAGCCATCAAAACTATGTCTGGTGATATTCAGAATTGCATAAGAGAGTTAAAGGATGAATTTAGAAATTCCATATCCCAATTGGCACAAAGGGATAATTTCAATTCTTCCTCCAGGTGGGTACAAGTCTCATCTGTGAGGAATACACGTCCTCCAAGGAGGTCATTCCAAAACAGGACATTCCAAAATAGGTCATTCCAAAACAGACCACCAAGGCAATCACGTAGGACTATTTGGATAACTCTGCGTGATCAGTTTGGTGAGAACATGAACCGCTGGGATGGCCAACCAACTTCTAATCTTTTCAGGAGACTGAGGGAATTGCAAAGTGGCAGAACCCGAGGTAGCAATACCAGAAGGGTAGCTGTTACTTCCACAGTTCCCCAGAATGACTCTTATGGCTCCCAACAGTGGCTCCAGTTATAACATGCAAAGTTATAACCCTGCACAATATGTGCAATGCACATGTGCGCATGTTCCCCATAACTAGGGGTGCCCTGCCTCCCGCCAGGGGGAGGAGAGGGATAACAGAGATAACAGAATCTATTGGGATGTGTACATCCAGTGGCCTGGCACTTCACAATTTCAGAAGTACAGGGCCTTGGTTGACACAGGAGCTCAGTGCACCATAATACCATCAAATTATCAGGGATCGGAGTCTATAACTATTCTGGGAGTCACTGGTGGATCTCAAGAGTTAAGTAAGGTAGAGGTTAATATAAGTCTAACTGGTAAACAATGGAGGAAGCATACAGTTGTGACCGGACCTGACGCACCTTGTATTTTGGGAATTGATTTTCTGAGAGAAGGGCGTTTCAAAGACCCTAGAGGTTACAAATGGGCTTTTGGAGTAGCTTCAATAGAAATTGATGGACAAAAATTGAAGCTATCTGCCAGACCTGAACTTTCTGATGAATCTGCAGTTGTGGGACAACATAAGATACAGGACATTAAATTGCCGGTTGCTTCTCAGACTGTGCATCACAGACAATACAGAACCAACCGTGACTCTTTGTTGCCCATTCAGAATCTGATTCGTCAGTTGGAAAGTCAGAAAGTCGTCAGCAAAACTCATTCACCTTTCAACAGTCCAGTGTGGCCTGTGCGGAAGCAGAATGGAGACTGGCGTCTGACGGTAGACTACCGAGCCCTGAATGAAGTAACACCACCTATGAGTGCAGCAGTGCCAGACATGATGGAGCTACAGTATGAGCTGGAATCCAAAGAGGCCAAATGGTATGCTACCATAGACATTGCTAATGCATTTTTCTCTATTCCCATAGCAGAGGAATGCAGGCCTCAGTTTGCTTTCACCTGGAGAGGAATCCAGTACACTTTCAACAGGCTGCCAATGGGCTGGATCCACAGCTCAAGCATCTGTCATGCAGTGATCCACGATGCTCTGGAGAAAGGCGGTGCCCCAGAACACATCCAGTTCATCGATGATATCATCGTCTGGGGTAAAACTGCTGAGGAAGTCTTCAAGAAAGGTAACAAAATCATTGACATTCTTCTGGATGCAGGTTTTGCCATCAAGCGAGACAAGGTGAAAGGACCTACCACAGAGATTCAATTTCTGGGAGTGCGGTGGCAGGATGGACGCCGACACATTCCAGTGGATGTGGTAAATAGAGTCTCCACCATGGCAAGTCCCACAAACAAGCAAGAGACCCTACGTTTCTTGGGGATAGTGGGATTTTGGAGACTGCACATTCCTGGATACAGTCAGATTGTGAAACCTCTGTATGATGTGACTCGAAAGAGAAACCATTTCCACTGGGGGACCTGAACAACAAGCAGCCTTTGACCAGATAAAGCAAGAGGTAGTTCAAGCAATGGGTCTGGGACCTGTCCGAGATGGTCCAGACATTAAGAACATTTTGTACACAGCTGCAAGTGACAATGGTCCAACCTGGTGCTTGTGGCAAAAAGCTCCAGGTGAGACACGTGGACGACCTCTTGGTTTCTGGAGTCGAGGTTACAGAGGTTCAGAGGCTAACTATACTCCAACAGAGAAAGAAATTTTAGCTGCCTATGAAGGAGTAAAAGCATCTTCTGAAGTGATTGGAACTGAATCACAACTTCTTCTAGCTCCCAGATTACCAGTTTTGAATTGGATGTTCAAAGGCAAAGGATCCACACCACATCATGCCACAGACTCAACCTGGTCTAAGTGGATGGCTCTGATAACACAGAGAGCTCGAATGGGAAATCTTGAAAGACCTGGTCTAGTGGAGGTGATCTCAAGTTGGCCTGAAGGCATCAACTGTGCTAAACCTCCAGAGGAGAAAGTGACTCGTGCTGAGGAAGCTCCTCCTTACAATGACCTTTCTGATGATGAAAAGAAATATGCTCTGTTCACAGACGGTTCCTGTCGTCTTGTTGGGAACAAGCGAAGGTGGAAGTCTGCAGTGTGGAGTCCAACACGCCGAGTTGCAGAAGCGAAAGATGGAGAAGGAGAATCCAGTCAGTTCGCAGAGGTAAAAGCTGTCCAGCTAGCTCTCGACGTAGCTGAACGTGAGAGATGGCCAAAGCTTTATCTCTACACTGACTCATGGATGGTAGCCAATGCTCTATGGGGTTGGCTAAAGAACTGGAAAAAGAGTGGTTGGCAGAGAAAAGGAAAACCCATTTGGGCAGCCAACCTATGGCAGGACATTGCTGATCGAATCGAGAGAATTCCAGTGAAAGTGAGACACATCGATGCTCACATTCCTAAGAGCAAAGCTACTGAGGAACAGCAACACAACCATCAGGCAGATCTAGCTGCAAGAGTTTCTCAAGTAGACATGGACTCTAATCTTGATCTCGACTGGAAACACCGAGGTGAGATATTCTTAGCTCGGTGGGCTCACGATTCGTCAGGACATCAAGGCAGAGATGCAACATACCAATGGGCTCGTGACAGATCCATAGACATTTCCATAGATGCTATCACGCAAGTCATCCATGACTGTGACATTTGTGCTGCTATTAAGCAGGCAAAACGACTTAAGCCCTTGTGGTATGGTGACAGATGGTCCAAGTACAAGTATGGTGAAGCTTGGCAGATTGACTACATCACCCTACCACGTTCTCGTTCTGGTAAGCAATACGTGCTTACTATGGTAGAAGCAAACACTGGATGGTTGGAAACTTATCCAGTTCCACATGCAACTGCACGCAATACCATTCTCGGTCTGGAGAGACAGATCCTGTGGAGACACGGAACTCCAGAGAGGATTGAGTCAGACAACGGAACTCAGTTCAAGAACAACCTTGTAAAGAGCTGGGCAAAAGAGCACGGTATTGAGTGGATATTCCATATTCCCTACTATGCACCAGCTTCAGGGAAGATTGAACGCTACAACGGTTTGTTGAAGACCACTCTCAAAGCCATGGGAGGTGGATCTTTGAAAAACTGGGAAAAACATTTAGCACAAGCAACCTGGCTGGTAAATAGTAGAGGTTCAGTGAACCGAGCTGGACCTGCACATTCAGATTTGCTACGGAAAGTAGAAGGTGATAGAGTTCCTGTTGTTAGAGAAAAGAATCTGTTAGGTAAAACTGTTTGGGTATTTTCACCCTCAGGAGAGGCTAAACCTGTCCGAGGGGTGGTTTCAGCTGAAGGTCCGGGTCACACTTATTGGGTAATGCAAGAGAATGGTGAAATTCAGTGTATACCACAAAGAAATTTAACTTTAGCTGAAAGAGGTTAATTTCAAACTGCTGTACAGCTACATCGCGTCCAAAGGAAGAATCAACGAGGAATCTACGGTGCACGAACCCTGAGATCCCTGAGAGCCCTGAGTCAACTAAGAGACCCTGAGATTTCCCTGTTTCCCTTTTCTTCGCTTCATCGGCGAAGAAATGAACTGTTTTCCATTTTTCTCATTTTCTGATTTTCTTGGACTTTTGAATCATCTACATCTGACCATAGCCGGAATGGACTATGAACTTTACTCACGAACTGTAAATATCGTTTTGGATTAGATGGACAGTATGAACAGCCAATGAAATTGTTTAGAAGGGGTGGACTGTGGCCGGTTGACGTTGCCCCCTTAAGAAAGGGAACATGGTGGACGGAAGTTGGTAAACGGAAGGAATAGTCTAAACTAATTTCATTGGACGAGTGGGAGGAAGCACTTCTGAGCTGGGACTATACTGGACATTTCCAGCACTTCTCAGTCAGTCTTGCTTCCGCCTTTCTACGGTGCGGCTGCTCTCTGTCCCTGTGCTGGGCTTTCTGCCAAGGCTCCGGCCTTGAGAGAAAAACTGATAAGGCCTGTATTAACTCCTTTCCAATTAACACAAAACTGCTTTTAACTTCTTTCTTTCGCTCTCTCTCTCTTCTAACCTAATCTGGGGAAAGGGGGGAGAGAGGGGAAAGAGGAGGTGGGGAACCCCCCTCTCTGCCGAGAGGGGTTCACTCTCATTTCTGTGTTACTCTGTTGTATATCTTTGTATATATTGTAGATATTGTAAATTTGTAAATATCTCCCTGCAAACCCTACATCGCTTTGTAAATATAGCTCCACTGCTTTGCTAATTCAGCTTACGAGTTTTTTTTCTTTTCCCTTCAATTTTTTTTTTTTTTCCCTTTTACTTTACAAAGGGGGAAGGGAGGAGGCTTCTTGGCCTTGCCCTTCCACCCACCACACTTATTCCTGTGCTGAGATACAGGCTGCTCCATCCTGCTGTAAAATGCTTGATTTCGAGAGTGAGCGAAACTAATGAAAACATTGTTGGGGTAAAACCTAAAGGGAAAGACCTAGCACCAAATACAATTTGCCATCTGATCTAACTTCTGGAGGCAGTCAAAATGAGTATTTGAATTCTTCCCTACCTTATTCCTGTGCTGAGATACAGGCTGCTCCAACCTGCTGTAAAATGCTTGATTTCGAGAGTGAGCGAAACTGATGAAAACATTGTTGGGGTAAAACCTAAAGGGAAAGACCTAGCACCAAATTGCATTGGCCATCTGATCTAACTTCTGGAGGCAGTCAAAATGATCCTTAGAATTCTTCCCTACCTTATTCCTGTGCTGAGATACAAGCTGCTCCAACCTGCTGTAAAATGCTTGATTTCGAGAGTGATCGAAACTAATGAAAACATTGTTGGGGTAAAACCTAAAGGGAAAGACCTAGCACCAAATTGCATTGGCCATCTGATCTAACTTCTGGAGGCAGTCAAAATGAGTATTTGAATTCTTCCCTACCTTATTCCTGTGCTGAGATACAGGCTGCTCCAACCTGCTGTAAAATGCTTGATTTCGAGAGTGAGCGAAACTAATGAAAACATTGTTGGGGTAAAACCTAAAGGGAAAGACCTAGCACCAAATACAATTTGCCATCTGATCTAACTTCTGGAGGCAGTCAAAATGAGTATTTGAATTCTTCCCTACCTTATTCCTGTGCTGAGATACAGGCTGCTCCAACCTGCTGTAAAATGCTTGATTTCGAGAGTGAGCGAAACTAATGAAAACATTGTTGGGGTAAAACCTAAAGGGAAAGACCTGGCACTAAATACAATTTGCCATCTGATCTAACTTCTGGAGGCAGTCAAAATGATCCTTAGAATTCTTCCCTACCTTATTCCTGTGCTGAGATACAGGCTGCTCCAACCTGCTGTAAAATGCTTGATTTCGAGAGTGATCGAAACTAATGAAAACATTGTTGGGGTAAAACCTGAAGGGAAAGAACTAGCACCAAATACAATTTGCCATCTGATCTAACTTCTGGAGGCAGTCAAAATGATCCTTAGAATTCTTCCCTACCTTATTCCTGTGCTTAAGATACAAGCTGCTCCAACCTGCTGTAAAATGCTTGATTTCGAGAGTGAGCGAAACTAATGAAAACATTGTTGGGGTAAAACCTAAAAAGAAAGGCCTTGCACCAAATTGCATTGGCCATCTGATCTAACTTCTGGTGGCAGTCAAAATGAGTATTTGAATTCTTCCCTACCTTATTCCTGTGCTGAGATACAGGCTGCTCCAACCTGCTGTAAAATGCTTGATTTCGAGAGTGAGCAAAACTAATGAAAACATTGTTGGGGTAAAACCTAAAGGGAAAGACCTGGCACCAAATACTATTTGCCATCTGATCTAACTTCTGGAGGCAGTCAAAATGATCCTTAGAATTCTTCCCTACCTTATTCCTGTGCTGAGATACAGGCTGCTCCAACCTGCTGTAAAATGCTTGATTTCGAGAGTGAGTGAAACTAATGAAAACATTGTTGGGGTAAAACCTAAAGGGAAAGACCTAGCACCAAATACAATTTGCCATCTGATCTAACTTCTGGAGGCAGTCAAAATGAGTATTTGAATTCTTCCCTACCTTATTCCTGTGCTGAGATACAGGCTGCTCCAACCTGCTGTAAAATGCTTGATTTCGAGAGTGAGCGAAACTAATGAAAACATTGTTGGGGTAAAACCTAAAGGGAAAGACCTAGCACCAAATTGCATTGGCCATCTGATCTAACTTCTGGAGGCAGTCAAAATGATCCTTAGAATTCTTCCCTACCTTATTCCTGTGCTGAGATACAGGCTACTCCAACCTGCTGTAAAATGCTTGATTTCGAGAGTGAGCGAAACTAATGAAAACATTGTTGGGGTAAAACCTAAAGGGAAAGGCCTAGCACCAAATTGCATTGGCCATCTGATCTAACTTCTGGAGGCAGTCAAAATGAGTATTTGAATTCTTCCCTACCTTATTCCTGTGCTGAGATACAGGCTGCTCCAACCTGCTGTAAAATGCTTGATTTCGAGAGTGAGCGAAACTAATGAAAACATTGTTGGGGTAAAACCTAAAGGGAAAGACCTAGCGTCAAATTGCTTTGGCCATCTGATCTAACTTCTGGAGGCAGTCAAAATGAGTATTTGAATTCTTCCCTACCTTATTCCTGTGCTGAGATAGAGGCTGCTCCAACCTGCTGTAAAATGCTTGATTTCGGGAGTGAGCGAAACTAATGAAAACATTGTTGGGGTAAAACCTAAACGGAAAGACCTGGCACCAAATACAATTTGCCATCTGATCTAACTTCTGGAGGCAGTCAAAATGATCCTTAGAATTCTTCCCTACCTTATTCCTGTGCTGAGATACAGGCTGCTCCAACCTGTTGTAAAATGCTTGATTTCGAGAGTGAGCGAAACTAATGAAAACATTGTTGGGGTAAAACCTAAAGGGAAAGGCCTAGCACGAAATTGCATTGGCCATCTGATCTAACTTCTGGAGGCAGTCAAAATGATCCTTAGAATTCTTCCCTACCTTATTCCTGTGCTGAGATACAGGCTGCTCCAACCTGCTGTAAAATGCTTGATTTCGAGAGTGAGCGAAACTAATGAAAATATTGTTGGGGTAAAACCTAAAGGGAAAGACCTGGCACCAAATACAATTTGCCATCTGATCTAACTTCTGGAGGCAGTCAAAATGAGTATTTGAATTCTTCCCTACCTTATTCCTGTGCTGCGATACTGGGTGCTCCAACCTGCTGTAAAATGCTTGATTTCGAGAGTGAGCGAAACTAATGAAAACATTGTTGGGGTAAAACCTAAAGGGAAAGACCTGGCACCAAATACAATTTGCCATCTGATCTATACTTCTGGAGGCAATCAAAATCATCCTTAGAATTCTTCCCTACCTTATTCCTGTGCTGAGATACAGGCTGCTCCAACCTGCTGTAAAATGCTTGATTTCGAGAGTGAGCGAAACTAATGAAAACATTGTTGGGGTAAAACCTAAAGGGAAAGACCTAGCACCAAATACAATTTGCCATCTGATCTAACTTCTGGAGGCAGTCAAAATGATCCTTAGAATTCTTCCCTACCTTATTCCTGTGCTGAGATACAGGCTGCTCCAACCTGCTGTAAAATGCTTGATTTCGAGAGTGAGCGAAACTAATGAAAACATTGTTGGGGTAAAACCTAAAGGGAAAGACCTAGCACCAAATACAATTTGCCATCTGATCTAACTTCTGGAGGCAGTCAAAATGAGTATTTGAATTCTTCCCTACCTTATTCCTGTGCTGAGATACAGGCTGCTCCAACCTGCTGTAAAATGCTTGATTTCGAGAGTGATCGAAACTAATGAAAACATTGTTGGGGTAAAACCTAAAGGGAAAGGCCTAGCACCAAATTGCATTGGCCATCTGATCTAACTTCTGGAGGCAGTCAAAATGAGTATTTGAATTCTTCCCTACCTTATTCCTGTGCTGAGATACAGGCTGCTCCAACCTGCTGTAAAATGCTTGATTTCGAGAGTGAGCGAAACTAATGAAAACATTGTTGGGGTAAAACCTAAAGGGAAAGACCTAGCACCAAATTGCATTGGCCATCTGATCTAACTTCTGGAGGCAGTCAAAATGAGTATTTGAATTCTTCCCTACCTTATTCCTGTGCTGAGATACAGGCTGCTCCAACCTGCTGTAAAATGCTTGATTTCGAGAGTGATCGAAACTAATGAAAACATTGTTGGGGTAAAACCTAAAGGGAAAGGCCTAGCACCAAATTGCATTGGCCATCTGATCTAACTTCTGGAGGCAGTCAAAATGAGTATTTGAATTCTTCCCTACCTTATTCCTGTGCTGAGATACAGGCTGCTCCAACCTGCTGTAAAATGCTTGATTTCGAGAGTGAGCGAAACTAATGAAAACATTGTTGGGGTAAAACCTAAAGGGAAAGACCTGGCACCAAATACAATTTGCGATCTGATCTAACTTCTGGAGGCAGTCAAAATGATCCTTAGAATTCTTCCCTACCTTATTCCTGTGCTGAGATACAGGCTGCTCCAACCTGCTGTAAAATGCTTGATTTCGAGAGTGAGCGAAACTAATGAAAACATTGTTGGGGTAAAACCTAAAGGGAAAGACCTGGCACCAAATACAATTTGCCATCTGATCTAACTTCTGGAGGCAGTCAAAATGATCCTTAGAATTCTTCCCTACCTTATTCCTGTGCTGAGATACAGGCTGCTCCAACCTGCTGTAAAATGCTTGATTTCGAGAGTGAGCGAAACTAATGAAAACATTGTTGGGGTAAAACCTAAAGGGAAAGACCTAGCACCAAATCCAATTTGCCATCTGATCTAACTTCTGGAGGCAGTCAAAATGAGTATTTGAATTCTTCCCTACCTTATTCCTGTGCTGAGATACAGGCTGCTCCAACCTGCTGTAAAATGCTTGATTTCGAGAGTGAGCGAAACTAATGAAAACATTGTTGGGGTAAAACCTAAAGGGAAAGACCTAGCACCAAATCCAATTTGCCATCTGATCTAACTTCTGGAGGCAGTCAAAATGATCCTTAGAATTCTTCCCTACCTTATTCCTGTGCTGAGATACCAGGTGCTCCAACCTGCTGTAAAATGCTTGATTTCGAGAGTGAGCGAAACTAATGAAAACATTGTTGGGGTAAAACCTAAAGGGAAAGACCTAGCACCAAATACAATTTGCCATCTGATCTAACTTCTGGAGGCAGTCAAAATGAGTATTTGAATTCTTCCCTACCTTATTCCTGTGCTGAGATACAGGCTGCTCCAACCTGCTGTAAAATGCTTGATTTCGAGAGTGAGCGAAACTAATGAAAACATTGTTGGGGTAAAACCTAAAGGGAAGGGCCTAGCACCAAATTGCATTGGCCATCTGATCTAACTTCTGGAGGCAGTCAAAATGAGTATTTGAATTCTTCCCTACCTTATTCCTGTGCTGAGATACAGGCTGCTCCAACCTGCTGTAAAATGCTTGATTTCGAGAGTGATCGAAACTAATGAAAACATTGTTGGGGTAAAACCTAAAGGGAAAGACCTAGCACCAAATTGCATTGGCCATCTGATCTAACTTCTGGAGGCAGTCAAAATGAGTATTTGAATTCTTCCCTACCTTATTCCTGTGCTGAGATACAGGCTGCTCCAACCTGCTGTAAAATGCTTGATTTCGAGAGTGAGCGAAACTAATGAAAACATTGTTGGGGTAAAACCTAAAGGGAAAGGCCTAGCACCAAATTGCATTGGCCATCTGATCTAACTTCTGGAGGCAGTCAAAATGAGTATTTGAATTCTTCCCTACCTTATTCCTGTGCTGAGATACAGGCTGCTCCAACCTGCTGTAAAATGCTTGATTTCGAGAGTGAGCGAAACTAATGAAAACATTGTTGGGGTAAAACCTAAAGGGAAAGGTCTAGCACCAAATACAATTTGCCATCTGATCTAACTTCTGGAGGCAGTCAAAATGATCCTTAGAATTCTTCCCTACCTTATTCCTGTGCTGAGATACAGGCTGCTCCAACCTGCTGTAAAATGCTTGATTTCGAGAGTGAGCGAAACTAATGAAAACATTGTTGGGGTAAAACCTAAAGGTAAAGACCTAGCACCAAATACAATTTGCCATCTGATCTAACTTCTGGAGGCAGTCAAAATGATCCTTAGAATTCTTCCCTACCTTATTCCTGTGCTGAGATACAGGCTGCTCCAACCTGCTGTAAAATGCTTGATTTCGAGAGTGATCGAAACTAATGAAAACATTGTTGGGGTAAAACCTAAAGGGAAAGGCCTAGCACCAAATTGCATTGGCCATCTGATCTAACTTCTGGAGGCAGTCAAAATGAGTATTTGAATTCTTCCCTACCTTATTCCTGTGCTGAGATACAGGCTGCTCCAACCTGCTGTAAAATGCTTGATTTCGAGAGTGAGCGAAACTAATGAAAACATTGTTGGGGTAAAACCTAAAGGGAAAGACCTAGCACCAAATTGCATTGGCCATCTGATCTAACTTCTGGAGGCAGTCAAAATGAGTATTTGAATTCTTCCCTACCTTATTCCTGTGCTGAGATACAGGCTGCTCCAACCTGCTGTAAAATGCTTGATTTCGAGAGTGATCGAAACTAATGAAAACATTGTTGGGGTAAAACCTAAAGGGAAAGGCCTAGCACCAAATTGC
Organism: Melanerpes formicivorus; assembly: GCF_026170545.1. Taxonomy (NCBI): domain Eukaryota; kingdom Metazoa; phylum Chordata; class Aves; order Piciformes; family Picidae; genus Melanerpes; species Melanerpes formicivorus. The sequence goes on along the minus strand of NW_027142746.1, from coordinate 129,358 downwards.
ATTGGCCATCTGATCTAACTTCTGGAGGCAGTCAAAATGAGTATTTGAATTCTTCCCTACCTTATTCCTGTGCTGAGATACAGGCTGCTCCAACCTGCTGTAAAATGCTTGATTTCGAGAGTGAGCGAAACTAATGAAAACATTGTTGGGGTAAAACCTAAAGGGAAAGACCTGGCACCAAATACAATTTGCGATCTGATCTAACTTCTGGAGGCAGTCAAAATGATCCTTAGAATTCTTCCCTACCTTATTCCTGTGCTGAGATACAGGCTGCTCCAACCTGCTGTAAAATGCTTGATTTCGAGAGTGAGCGAAACTAATGAAAACATTGTTGGGGTAAAACCTAAAGGGAAAGACCTGGCACCAAATACAATTTGCCATCTGATCTAACTTCTGGAGGCAGTCAAAATGATCCTTAGAATTCTTCCCTACCTTATTCCTGTGCTGAGATACAGGCTGCTCCAACCTGCTGTAAAATGCTTGATTTCGAGAGTGAGCGAAACTAATGAAAACATTGTTGGGGTAAAACCTAAAGGGAAAGACCTAGCACCAAATACAGTTTGCCATCTGATCTAACTTCTGGAGGCAGTCAAAATGATCCTTAGAATTCTTCCCTACCTTATTCCTGTGCTGAGATACAGGCTGCTCCAACCTGCTGTAAAATGCTTGATTTCGAGAGTGAGCGAAACTAATGAAAACATTGTTGGGGTAAAACCTAAAGGGAAAGACCTAGCACCAAATCCAATTTGCCATCTGATCTAACTTCTGGAGGCAGTCAAAATGAGTATTTGAATTCTTCCCTACCTTATTCCTGTGCTGAGATACAGGCTGCTCCAACCTGCTGTAAAATGCTTGATTTCGAGAGTGATCGAAACTAATGAAAACATTGTTGGGGTAAAACCTAAAGGGAAAGGCCTAGCACCAAATTACATTGGCCATCTGATCTAACTTCTGGAGGCAGTCAAAATGATCCTTAGAATTCTTCCCTACCTTATTCCTGTGCTGAGATACAGGCTGCTCCAACCTGCTGTAAAATGCTTGATTTCGAGAGTGAGCGAAACTAATGAAAACATTGTTGGGGTAAAACCTAAAGGGAAAGACCTAGCACCAAATCCAATTTGCCATCTGATCTAACTTCTGGAGGCAGTCAAAATGAGTATTTGAATTCTTCCCTACCTTATTCCTGTGCTGAGATACAGGCTGCTCCAACCTGCTGTAAAATGCTTGATTTCGAGAGTGAGCGAAACTAATGAAAACATTGTTGGGGTAAAACCTAAAGGGAAGGGCCTAGCACCAAATTGCATTGGCCATCTGATCTAACTTCTGGAGGCAGTCAAAATGAGTATTTGAATTCTTCCCTACCTTATTCCTGTGCTGAGATACAGGCTGCTACAACCTGCTGTAAAATGCTTGATTTCGAGAGTGAGCGAAACTAATGAAAACATTGTTGGGGTAAAACCTAAAGGGAAAGACCTAGCACCAAATTGCATTGGCCATCTGATCTAACTTCTGGAGGCAGTCAAAATGAGTATTTGAATTCTTCCCTACCTTATTCCTGTGCTGAGATACAGGCTGCTCCAACCTGCTGTAAAATGCTTGATTTCGAGAGTGAGCGAAACTAATGAAAACATTGTTGGGGTAAAACCTAAAGGGAAAGGCCTAGCACCAAATTGCATTGGCCATCTGATCTAACTTCTGGAGGCAGTCAAAATGAGTATTTGAATTCTTCCCTACCTTATTCCTGTGCTGAGATACAGGCTGCTCCAACCTGCTGTAAAATGCTTGATTTCGAGAGTGAGCGAAACTAATGAAAACATTGTTGGGGTAAAACCTAAAGGGAAAGACCTGGCACCAAATACAATTTGCGATCTGATCTAACTTCTGGAGGCAGTCAAAATGATCCTTAGAATTCTTCCCTACCTTATTCCTGTGCTGAGATACAGGCTGCTCCAACCTGCTGTAAAATGCTTGATTTCGAGAGTGAGCGAAACTAATGAAAACATTGTTGGGGTAAAACCTAAACGGAAAGACCTGGCACCAAATACAATTTGCCATCTGATCTAACTTCTGCAGGCAGACAAAATGATCCTTAGAATTCTTCCCTACCTTATTCCTGTGCTGAGATACAGGCTGCTCCAACCTGCTGTAAAATGCTTGATTTCGAGAGTGAGCGAAACTAATGAAAACATTGTTGGGGTAAAACCTAAAGGGAAAGACCTAGCACCAAATCCAATTTGCCATCTGATCTAACTTCTGGAGGCAGTCAAAATGATCCTTAGAATTCTTCCCTACCTTATTCCTGTGCTGAGATACAGGCTGCTCCAACCTGCTGTAAAATGCTTGATTTCGAGAGTGAGCGAAACTAATGAAAACATTGTTGGGGTAAAACCTAAAGGGAAAGACCTAGCACCAAATCCAATTTGCCATCTGATCTAACTTCTGGAGGCAGTCAAAATGAGTATTTGAATTCTTCCCTACCTTATTCCTGTGCTGAGATACAGGCTGCTCCAACCTGCTGTAAAATGCTTGATTTCGAGAGTGAGCGAAACTAATGAAAACATTGTTGGGGTAAAACCTAAAGGGAAAGACCTAGCACCAAATTGCATTGGCCATCTGATCTAACTTCTGGAGGCAGTCAAAATGAGTATTTGAATTCTTCCCTACCTTATTCCTGTGCTGAGATACAGGCTGCTCCAACCTGCTGTAAAATGCTTGATTTTGAGAGTGATCGAAACTAATGAAAACATTGTTGGGGTAAAACCTAAAGGGAAAGGCCTAGCACCAAATTGCATTGGCCATCTGATCTAACTTCTGGAGGCAGTCAAAATGATCCTTAGAATTCTTCCCTACCTTATTCCTGTGCTGAGATACAGGCTGCTCCAACCTGCTGTAAAATGCTTGATTTCGAGAGTGAGCGAAACTAATGAAAACATTGTTGGGGTAAAACCTAAAGGGAAAGACCTAGCACCAAATCCAATTTGCCATCTGATCTAACTTCTGGAGGCAGTCAAAATGAGTATTTGAATTCTTCCCTACCTTATTCCTGTGCTGAGATACAGGCTGCTCCAACCTGCTGTAAAATGCTTGATTTCGAGAGTGAGCGAAACTAATGAAAACATTGTTGGGGTAAAACCTAAAGGGAAGGGCCTAGCACCAAATTGCATTGGCCATCTGATCTAACTTCTGGAGGCAGTCAAAATGAGTATTTGAATTCTTCCCTACCTTATTCCTGTGCTGAGATACAGGCTGCTACAACCTGCTGTAAAATGCTTGATTTCGAGAGTGAGCGAAACTAATGAAAACATTGTTGGGGTAAAACCTAAAGGGAAAGACCTAGCACCAAATTGCATTGGCCATCTGATCTAACTCCTGGAGGCAGTCAAAATGAGTATTTGAATTCTTCCCTACCTTATTCCTGTGCTGAGATACAGGCTGCTCCAACCTGCTGTAAAATGCTTGATTTCGAGAGTGATCGAAACTAATGAAAACATTGTTGGGGTAAAACCTAAAGGGAAAGGCCTAGCACCAAATTGCATTGGCCATCTGATCTAACTTCTGGAGGCAGTCAAAATGAGTATTTGAATTCTTCCCTACCTTATTCCTGTGCTGAGATACAGGCTGCTCCAACCTGCTGTAAAATGCTTGATTTCGAGAGTGAGCGAAACTAATGAAAACATTGTTGGGGTAAAACCTAAAGGGAAAGACCTGGCACCAAATACAATTTGCGATCTGATCTAACTTCTGGAGGCAGTCAAAATGATCCTTAGAATTCTTCCCTACCTTATTCCTGTGCTGAGATACAGGCTGCTCCAACCTGCTGTAAAATGCTTGATTTCGAGAGTGAGCGAAACTAATGAAAACATTGTTGGGGTAAAACCTAAACGGAAAGACCTGGCACCAAATACAATTTGCCATCTGATCTAACTTCTGGAGGCAGACAAAATGATCCTTAGAATTCTTCCCTACCTTATTCCTGTGCTGAGATACAGGCTGCTCCAACCTACTGTAAAATGCTTGATTTCGAGAGTGAGCGAAACTAATGAAAACATTGTTGGGGTAAAACCTAAAGGGAAAGACCTAGCACCAAATACAGTTTGCCATCTGATCTAACTTCTGGAGGCAGTCAAAATGATCCTTAGAATTCTTCCCTACCTTATTCCTGTGCTGAGATACAGGCTGCTCCAACCTGCTGTAAAATGCTTGATTTCGAGAGTGAGCGAAACTAATGAAAACATTGTTGGGGTAAAACCTAAAGGGAAAGACCTAGCACCAAATCCAATTTGCCATCTGATCTAACTTCTGGAGGCAGTCAAAATGAGTATTTGAATTCTTCCCTACCTTATTCCTGTGCTGAGATACAGGCTGCTCCAACCTGCTGTAAAATGCTTGATTTCGAGAGTGAGCGAAACTAATGAAAACATTGTTGGGGTAAAACCTAAAGGGAAAGACCTAGCACCAAATTGCATTGGCCATCTGATCTAACTTCTGGAGGCAGTCAAAATGAGTATTTGAATTCTTCCCTACCTTATTCCTGTGCTGAGATACAGGCTGCTCCAACCTGCTGTAAAATGCTTGATTTTGAGAGTGATCGAAACTAATGAAAACATTGTTGGGGTAAAACCTAAAGAGAAAGGCCTAGCACCAAATTGCATTGGCCATCTGATCTAACTTCTGGAGGCAGTCAAAATGATCCTTAGAATTCTTCCCTACCTTATTCCTGTGCTGAGATACAGGCTGCTCCAACCTGCTGTAAAATGCTTGATTTCGAGAGTGAGCGAAACTAATGAAAACATTGTTGGGGTAAAACCTAAAGGGAAAGGCCTAGCACCAAATTGCATTGGCCATCTGATCTAACTTCTGGAGGCAGTCAAAATGATCCTTAGAATTCTTCCCTACCTTATTCCTGTGCTGAGATACAGGCTGCTCCAACCTGCTGTAAAATGCTTGATTTCGAGAGTGAGCGAAACTAATGAAAACATTGTTGGGGTAAAACCTAAAGGGAAAGACCTAGCACCAAATACAATTTGCCACCTGATCTAACTTCTGGAGGCAGTCAAAATGATCCTTAGAATTCTCCCCTACCTTATTCCTGTGCTGAGATACCGGGTGCTCCAACCTGCTGTAAAATGCTTGATTTCGAGAGTGAGCGAAACTAATGAAAACATTGTTGGGGTAAAACCTAAAGGGAAAGACCTAGCACCAAATACAATTTGCCATCTGATCTAACTTCTGGAGGCAGTCAAAATGAGTATTTGAATTCTTCCCTACCTTATTCCTGTGCTGAGATACAGGCTGCTCCAACCTGCTGTAAAATGCTTGATTTCGAGAGTGAGCGAAACTAATGAAAACATTGTTGGGGTAAAACCTAAAGGGAAAGGCCTAGCACCAAATTGCATTGGCCATCTGATCTAACTTCTGGAGGCAGTCAAAATAAGTATTTGAATTCTTCCCTACCTTATTCCTGTGCTGAGATACAGGCTGCTCCAACCTGCTGTAAAATGCTTGATTTCGAGAGTGAGCGAAACTAATGAAAACATTGTTGGGGTAAAACCTAAAGGGAAAGACCTGGCACCAAATACAATTTGCCATCTGATCTAACTTCTGGAGGCAGTCAAAATGATCCTTAGAATTCTTCCCTACCTTATTCCTGTGCTGAGATACAGGGTGCTCCAACCTGCTGTAAAATGCTTGATTTCGAGAGTGAGCGAAACTAATGAAAACATTGTTGGGGTAAAACCTAAAGGGAAGGGCCTAGCACCAAATTGCATTGGCCATCTGATCTAACTTCTGGAGGCAGTCAAAATGAGTATTTGAATTCTTCCCTACCTTATTCCTGTGCTGAGATACAGGCTGCTACAACCTGCTGTAAAATGCTTGATTTCGAGAGTGAGCGAAACTAATGAAAACATTGTTGGGGTAAAACCTAAACGGAAAGACCTGGCACCAAATACAATTTGCCATCTGATCTAACTTCTGGAGGCAGTCAAAATGATCCTTAGAATTCTTCCCTACCTTATTCCTGTGCTGAGATACCAGGTGCTCCAACCTGCTGTAAAATGCTTGATTTCGAGAGTGAGCGAAACTAATGAAAACATTGTTGGGGTAAAACCTAAAGGGAAAGACCTAGCACCAAATACAATTTGCCATCTGATCTAACTTCTGGAGGCAGTCAAAATGAGTATTTGAATTCTTCCCTACCTTATTCCTGTGCTGAGATACAGGCTGCTCCAACCTGCTGTAAAATGCTTGATTTCGAGAGTGAGCGAAACTAATGAAAACATTGTTGGGGTAAAACCTAAAGGGAAGGGCCTAGCACCAAATTGCATTGGCCATCTGATCTAACTTCTGGAGGCAGTCAAAATGAGTATTTGAATTCTTCCCTACCTTATTCCTGTGCTGAGATACAGGCTGCTACAACCTGCTGTAAAATGCTTGATTTCGAGAGTGAGCGAAACTAATGAAAACATTGTTGGGGTAAAACCTAAAGGGAAAGACCTAGCACCAAATTGCATTGGCCATCTGATCTAACTTCTGGAGGCAGTCAAAATGAGTATTTGAATTCTTCCCTACCTTATTCCTGTGCTGAGATACAGGCTGCTCCAACCTGCTGTAAAATGCTTGATTTCGAGAGTGATCGAAACTAATGAAAACATTGTTGGGGTAAAACCTAAAGGGAAAGGCCTAGCACCAAATTGCATTGGCCATCTGATCTAACTTCTGGAGGCAGTCAAAATGAGTATTTGAATTCTTCCCTACCTTATTCCTGTGCTGAGATACAGGCTGCTCCAACCTGCTGTAAAATGCTTGATTTCGAGAGTGAGCGAAACTAATGAAAACATTGTTGGGGTAAAACCTAAAGGGAAAGACCTGGCACCAAATACAATTTGCCATCTGATCTAACTTCTGGAGGCAGTCAAAATGATCCTTAGAATTCTTCCCTACCTTATTCCTGTGCTGAGATACAGGGTGCTCCAACCTGCTGTAAAATGCTTGATTTCGAGAGTGAGCGAAACTAATGAAAACATTGTTGGGGTAAAACCTAAAGGGAAGGGCCTAGCACCAAATTGCATTGGCCATCTGATCTAACTTCTGGAGGCAGTCAAAATGAGTATTTGAATTCTTCCCTACCTTATTCCTGTGCTGAGATACAGGCTGCTGCAACCTGCTGTAAAATGCTTGATTTCGAGAGTGAGCGAAACTAATGAAAACATTGTTGGGGTAAAACCTAAAGGGAAAGACCTAGCACCAAATACAATTTGCCATCTGATCTAACTTCTGGAGGCAGTCAAAATGATCCTTAGAATTCTTCCCTACCTTATTCCTGTGCTGAGATACAGGCTGCTCCAACCTGCTGTAAAATGCTTGATTTCGAGAGTGATCGAAACTAATGAAAACATTGTTGGGGTAAAACCTAAAGGTAAAGACCTAGCACCAAATCCAATTTGCCATCTGATCTAACTTCTGGAGGCAGTCAAAATGAGTATTTGAATTCTTCCCTACCTTATTCCTGTGCTGAAATACAGGCTGCTCCAACCTGCTGTAAAATGCTTGATTTCGAGAGTGAGCGAAACTAATGAAAACATTGTTGGGGTAAAACCTAAAGGGAAAGGCCTAGCACCAAATTGCATTGGCCATCTGATCTAACTTCTGGAGGCAGTCAAAATGAGTATTTGAATTCTTCCCTACCTTATTCCTGTGCTGAGATACAGGCTGCTCCAACCTGCTGTAAAATGCTTGATTTCGAGAGTGAGCGAAACTAATGAAAACATTGTTGGGGTAAAACCTAAAGGGAAAGACCTAGCACCAAATTGCATTGGCCATCTGATCTAACTTCTGGAGGCAGTCAAAATGAGTATTTGAATTCTTCCCTACCTTATTCCTGTGCTGAGATACAGGCTGCTCCAACCTGCTGTAAAATGCTTGATTTCGAGAGTGAGCGAAACTAATGAAAACATTGTTGGGGTAAAACCTAAAGGGAAAGGCCTAGCACCAAATTGCATTGGCCATCTGATCTAACTTCTGGAGGCAGTCAAAATGAGTATTTGAGTTCTTCCCTACCTTATTCCTGTGCTGAGATACAGGCTGCTCCAACCTGCTGTAAAATGCTTGATTTCGAGAGTGAGTGAAACTAATGAAAACATTGTTGGGGTAAAACCTAAAGGGAAAGACCTGGCACCAAATACAATTTGCGATCTGATCTAACTTCTGGAGGCAGTCAAAATGATCCTTAGAATTCTTCCCTACCTTATTCCTGTGCTGAGATACAGGCTGCTCCAATCTGCTGTAAAATGCTTGATTTCGAGAGTGAGCGAAACTAATGAAAACATTGTTGGGGTAAAACCTAAAGGGAAAGACCTGGCACCAAATACAATTTGCCATCTGATCTAACTTCTGGAGGCAGTCAAAATGATCCTTAGAATTCTTCCCTACCTTATTCCTGTGCTGAGATACAGGCTGCTCCAACCTGCTGTAAAATGCTTGATTTCGAGAGTGAGCGAAACTAATGAAAACATTGTTGGGGTAAAACCTAAAGGGAAAGACCTAGCACCAAATACAGTTTGCCATCTCATCTAACTTCTGGAGGCAGTCAAAATGATCCTTAGAATTCTTCCCTACCTTATTCCTGTGCTGAGATACAGGCTGCTCCAACCTGCTGTAAAATGCTTGATTTCGAGAGTGAGCGAAACTAATGAAAACATTGTTGGGGTAAAACCTAAAGGGAAAGACCTAGCACCAAATCCAATTTGCCATCTGATCTAACTTCTGGAGGCAGTCAAAATGAGTATTTGAATTCTTCCCTACCTTATTCCTGTGCTGAGATACAGGCTGCTCCAACCTGCTGTAAAATGCTTGATTTCGAGAGTGATCGAAACTAATGAAAACATTGTTGGGGTAAAACCTAAAGGGAAAGGCCTAGCACCAAATTGCATTGGCCATCTGATCTAACTTCTGGAGGCAGTCAAAATGATCCTTAGAATTCTTCCCTACCTTATTCCTGTGCTGAGATACAGGCTGCTCCAACCTGCTGTAAAATGCTTGATTTCGAGAGTGAGCGAAACTAATGAAAACATTGTTGGGGTAAAACCTAAAGGGAAAGACCTAGCACCAAATTGCATTGGCCATCTGATCTAACTTCTGGAGGCAGTCAAAATGAGTATTTGAATTCTTCCCTACCTTATTCCTGTGCTGAGATACAGGCTGCTCCAACCTGCTGTAAAATGCTTGATTTCGAGAGTGAGCGAAACTAATGAAAACATTGTTGGGGTAAAACCTAAAGGGAAAGACCTAGCACCAAATACAATTTGCCATCTGATCTAACTTCTGGAGGCAGTCAAAATGATCCTTAGAATTCTTCCCTACCTTATTCCTGTGCTGAGATACCGGGTGCTCCAACCTGCTGTAAAATGCTTGATTTCGAGAGTGAGCGAAACTAATGAAAACATTGTTGGGGTAAAACCTAAAGGGAAAGACCTAGCACCAAATACAATTTGCCATCTGATCTAACTTCTGGAGGCAGTCAAAATGAGTATTTGAATTCTTCCCTACCTTATTCCTGTGCTGAGATACAGGCTGCTCCAACCTGCTGTAAAATGCTTGATTTCGAGAGTGAGCGAAACTAATGAAAACATTGTTGGGGTAAAACCTAAAGGGAAGGGCCTAGCACCAAATTGCATTGGCCACCTGATCTAACTTCTGGAGGCAGTCAAAATGAGTATTTGAATTCTTCCCTACCTTATTCCTGTGCTGAGATACAGGCTGCTACAACCTGCTGTAAAATGCTTGATTTCGAGAGTGAGCGAAACTAATGAAAACATTGTTGGGGTAAAACCTAAAGGGAAAGACCTAGCACCAAATTGCATTGGCCATCTGATCTAACTCCTGGAGGCAGTCAAAATGAGTATTTGAATTCTTCCCTACCTTATTCCTGTGCTGAGATACAGGCTGCTCCAACCTGCTGTAAAATGCTTGATTTCGAGAGTGATCGAAACTAATGAAAACATTGTTGGGGTAAAACCTAAAGGGAAAGGCCTAGCACCAAATTGCATTGGCCATCTGATCTAACTTCTGGAGGCAGTCAAAATGAGTATTTGAATTCTTCCCTACCTTATTCCTGTGCTGAGATACAGGCTGCTCCAACCTGCTGTAAAATGCTTGATTTCGAGAGTGAGCGAAACTAATGAAAACATTGTTGGGGTAAAACCTAAAGGGAAAGACCTGGCACCAAATACAATTTGCCATCTGATCTAACTTCTGGAGGCAGTCAAAATGATCCTTAGAATTCTTCCCTACCTTATTCCTGTGCTGAGATACAGGCTGCTCCAACCTGCTGTAAAATGCTTGATTTCGAGAGTGAGCGAAACTAATGAAAACATTGTTGGGGTAAAACCTAAACGGAAAGACCTGGCACGAAATACAATTTGCCATCTGATCTAACTTCTGGAGGCAGTCAAAATGATCCTTAGAATTCTTCCCTACCTTATTCCTGTGCTGAGATACAGGCTGCTCCAACCTACTGTAAAATGCTTGATTTCGAGAGTGAGCGAAACTAATGAAAACATTGTTGGGGTAAAACCTAAAGGGAAAGACCTAGCACCAAATACAGTTTGCCATCTGATCTAACTTCTGGAGGCAGTCAAAATGATCCTTAGAATTCTTCCCTACCTTATTCCTGTGCTGAGATACAGGCTGCTCCAACCTGCTGTAAAATGCTTGATTTCGAGAGTGAGCGAAACTAATGAAAACATTGTTGGGGTAAAACCTAAAGGGAAAGACCTAGCACCAAATCCAATTTGCCATCTGATCTAACTTCTGGAGGCAGTCAAAATGAGTATTTGAATTCTTCCCTACCTTATTCCTGTGCTGAGATACAGGCTGCTCCAACCTGCTGTAAAATGCTTGATTTCGAGAGTGAGCGAAACTAATGAAAACATTGTTGGGGTAAAACCTAAAGGGAAAGACCTAGCACCAAATTGCATTGGCCATCTGATCTAACTTCTGGAGGCAGTCAAAATGAGTATTTGAATTCTTCCCTACCTTATTCCTGTGCTGAGATACAGGCTGCTCCAACCTGCTGTAAAATGCTTGATTTTGAGAGTGATCGAAACTAATGAAAACATTGTTGGGGTAAAACCTAAAGGGAAAGGCCTAGCACCAAATTGCATTGGCCATCTGATCTAACTTCTGGAGGCAGTCAAAATGATCCTTAGAATTCTTCCCTACCTTATTCCTGTGCTGAGATACAGGCTGCTCCAACCTGCTGTAAAATGCTTGATTTCGAGAGTGAGCGAAACTAATGAAAACATTGTTGGGGTAAAACCTAAAGGGAAAGGCCTAGCACCAAATTGCATTGGCCATCTGATCTAACTTCTGGAGGCAGTCAAAATGATCCTTAGAATTCTTCCCTACCTTATTCCTGTGCTGAGATACAGGCTGCTCCAACCTGCTGTAAAATGCTTGATTTCGAGAGTGAGCGAAACTAATGAAAACATTGTTGGGGTAAAACCTAAAGGGAAGGGCCTAGCACCAAATTGCATTGGCCGTCTGATCTAACTTCTGGAGGCAGTCAAAATGAGTATTTGAATTCTTCCCTACCTTATTCCTGTGCTGAGATACAGGCTGCTACAACCTGCTGTAAAATGCTTGATTTCGAGAGTGAGCGAAACTAATGAAAACATTGTTGGGGTAAAACCTAAAGGGAAAGACCTAGCACCAAATTGCATTGGCCATCTGATCTAACTTCTGGAGGCAGTCAAAATGAGTATTTGAATTCTTCCCTACCTTATTCCTGTGCTGAGATACAGGCTGCTCCAACCTGCTGTAAAATGCTTGATTTCGAGAGTGAGCGAAACTAATGAAAACATTGTTGGGGTAAAACCTAAAGGGAAAGGCCTAGCACCAAATTGCATTGGCCATCTGATCTAACTTCTGGAGGCAGTCAAAATGAGTATTTGAATTCTTCCCTACCTTATTCCTGTGCTGAGATACAGGCTGCTCCAACCTGCTGTAAAATGCTTGATTTCGAGAGTGAGCGAAACTAATGAAAACATTGTTGGGGTAAAACCTAAAGGGAAAGACCTGGCACCAAATACAATTTGCCATCTGATCTAACTTCTGGAGGCAGTCAAAATGATCCTTAGAATTCTTCCCTACCTTATTCCTGTGCTGAGATACAGGGTGCTCCAACCTGCTGTAAAATGCTTGATTTCGAGAGTGAGCGAAACTAATGAAAACATTGTTGGGGTAAAACCTAAAGGGAAAGACCTAGCACCAAATCCAATTTGCCATCTGATCTAACTTCTGGAGGCAGTCAAAATGATCCTTAGAATTCTTCCCTACCTTATTCCTGTGCTGAGATACAGGCTGCTCCAACCTGCTGTAAAATGCTTGATTTCAAGAGTGAGCGAAACTAATGAAAACATTGTTGGGGTAAAACCTAAAGGGAAAGACCTAGCACCAAATCCAATTTGCCATCTGATCTAACTTCTGGAGGCAGTCAAAATGAGTATTTGAATTCTTCCCTACCTTATTCCTGTGCTGAGATACAGGCTGCTCCAACCTGCTGTAAAATGCTTGATTTCGAGAGTGATCGAAACTAATGAAAACATTGTTGGGGTAAAACCTAAAGGGAAAGGCCTAGCACCAAATTGCATTGGCCATCTGATCTAACTTCTGGAGGCAGTCAAAATGAGTATTTGAATTCTTCCCTACCTTATTCCTGTGCTGAGATACAGGCTGCTCCAACCTGCTGTAAAATGCTTGATTTCGAGAGTGAGCGAAACTAATGAAAACATTGTTGGGGTAAAACCTAAAGGGAAAGACCTGGCACCAAATACAATTTGCCATCTGATCTAACTTCTGGAGGCAGTCAAAATGATCCTTAGAATTCTTCCCTACCTTATTCCTGTGCTGAGATACAGGCTGCTCCAACCTGCTGTAAAATGCTTGATTTCGAGAGTGAGCGAAACTAATGAAAACATTGTTGGGGTAAAACCTAAACGGAAAGACCTGGCACGAAATACAATTTGCCATCTGATCTAACTTCTGGAGGCAGTCAAAATGATCCTTAGAATTCTTCCCTACCTTATTCCTGTGCTGAGATACAGGCTGCTCCAACCTACTGTAAAATGCTTGATTTCGAGAGTGAGCGAAACTAATGAAAACATTGTTGGGGTAAAACCTAAAGGGAAAGACCTAGCACCAAATACAGTTTGCCATCTGATCTAACTTCTGGAGGCAGTCAAAATGATCCTTAGAATTCTTCCCTACCTTATTCCTGTGCTGAGATACAGGCTGCTCCAACCTGCTGTAAAATGCTTGATTTCGAGAGTGAGCGAAACTAATGAAAACATTGTTGGGGTAAAACCTAAAGGGAAAGACCTAGCACCAAATCCAATTTGCCATCTGATCTAACTTCTGGAGGCAGTCAAAATGAGTATTTGAATTCTTCCCTACCTTATTCCTGTGCTGAGATACAGGCTGCTCCATCCTGCTGTAAAATGCTTGATTTCGAGAGTGAGCGAAACTAATGAAAACATTGTTGGGGTAAAACCTAAAGGGAAAGACCTAGCACCAAATTGCATTGGCCATCTGATCTAACTTCTGGAGGCAGTCAAAATGAGTATTTGCATTCTTCCCTACCTTATTCCTGTGCTGAGATACAGGCTGCTCCAACCTGCTGTAAAATGCTTGATTTTGAGAGTGATCGAAACTAATGAAAACATTGTTGGGGTAAAACCTAAAGGGAAAGGCCTAGCACCAAATTGCATTGGCCATCTGATCTAACTTCTGGAGGCAGTCAAAATGATCCTTAGAATTCTTCCCTACCTTATTCCTGTGCTGAGATACAGGCTGCTCCAACCTGCTGTAAAATGCTTGATTTCGAGAGTGAGCGAAACTAATGAAAACATTGTTGGGGTAAAACCTAAAGGGAAAGGCCTAGCACCAAATTGCATTGGCCATCTGATCTAACTTCTGGAGGCAGTCAAAATGATCCTTAGAATTCTTCCCTACCTTATTCCTGTGCTGAGATACAGGCTGCTCCAACCTGCTGTAAAATGCTTGATTTCGAGAGTGAGCGAAACTAATGAAAACATTGTTGGGGTAAAACCTAAAGGGAAGGGCCTAGCACCAAATTGCATTGGCCATCTGATCTAACTTCTGGAGGCAGTCAAAATGAGTATTTGAATTCTTCCCTACCTTATTCCTGTGCTGAGATACAGGCTGCTACAACCTGCTGTAAAATGCTTGATTTCGAGAGTGAGCGAAACTAATGAAAACATTGTTGGGGTAAAACCTAAAGGGAAAGACCTAGCACCAAATTGCATTGGCCATCTGATCTAACTTCTGGAGGCAGTCAAAATGAGTATTTGAATTCTTCCCTACCTTATTCCTGTGCTGAGATACAGGCTGCTCCAACCTGCTGTAAAATGCTTGATTTCGAGAGTGAGCGAAACTAATGAAAACATTGTTGGGGTAAAACCTAAAGGGAAAGGCCTAGCACCAAATTGCATTGGCCATCTGATCTAACTTCTGGAGGCAGTCAAAATGAGTATTTGAATTCTTCCCTACCTTATTCCTGTGCTGAGATACAGGCTGCTCCAACCTGCTGTAAAATGCTTGATTTCGAGAGTGAGCGAAACTAATGAAAACATTGTTGGGGTAAAACCTAAAGGGAAAGACCTGGCACCAAATACAATTTGCCATCTGATCTAACTTCTGGAGGCAGTCAAAATGATCCTTAGAATTCTTCCCTACCTTATTCCTGTGCTGAGATACAGGGTGCTCCAACCTGCTGTAAAATGCTTGATTTCGAGAGTGAGCGAAACTAATGAAAACATTGTTGGGGTAAAACCTAAAGGGAAAGACCTAGCACCAAATACAATTTGCCATCTGATCTAACTTCTGGAGGCAGTCAAAATGATCCTTAGAATTCTTCCCTACCTTATTCCTGTGCTGAGATACAGGCTGCTCCAACCTGCTGTAAAATGCTTGATTTCAAGAGTGAGCGAAACTAATGAAAACATTGTTGGGGTAAAACCTAAAGGGAAAGACCTAGCACCAAATCCAATTTGCCATCTGATCTAACTTCTGGAGGCAGTCAAAATGAGTATTTGAATTCTTCCCTACCTTATTCCTGTGCTGAGATACAGGCTGCTCCAACCTGCTGTAAAATGCTTGATTTCGAGAGTGATCGAAACTAATGAAAACATTGTTGGGGTAAAACCTAAAGGGAAAGGCCTAGCACCAAATACAATTTGCCATCTGATCTAACTTCTGGAGGCAGTCAAAATGAGTATTTGAATTCTTCCCTACCTTATTCCTGTGCTGAGATACAGGCTGCTCCAACCTGCTGTAAAATGCTTGATTTCGAGAGTGATCGAAACTAATGAAAACATTGTTGGGGTAAAACCTAAAGGGAAAGGCCTAGCACCAAATTGCATTGGCTATCTGATCTAACTTCTGGAGGCAGTCAAAATGAGTATTTGAATTCTTCCCTACCTTATTCCTGTGCTGAGATACAGGGTGCTCCAACCTGCTGTAAAATGCTTGATTTCGAGAGTGAGCGAAACTAATGAAAACATTGTTGGGGTAAAACCTAAAGGGAAAGACCTAGCACCAAATTGCATTGGCCATCTGATCTAACTTCTGGAGGCAGTCAAAATGAGTATTTGAATTCTTCCCTACCTTATTCCTGTGCTGAGATACAGGCTGCTCCAACCTGCTGTAAAATGCTTGATTTCGAGAGTGAGCGAAACTAATGAAAACATTGTTGGGGTAAAACCTAAAGGGAAAGGCCTAGCACCAAATTGCATTGGCCATCTGATCTAACTTCTGGAGGCAGTCAAAATGAGTATTTGAATTCTTCCCTACCTTATTCCTGTGCTGAGATACAGGCTGCTCCAACCTGCTGTAAAATGCTTGATTTCGAGAGTGAGCGAAATTAATGAAAACATTGTTGGGGTAAAACCTAAAGGG
The DNA here is from genome assembly GCF_026170545.1 of Melanerpes formicivorus. Lineage (NCBI taxonomy): Eukaryota > Metazoa > Chordata > Aves > Piciformes > Picidae > Melanerpes > Melanerpes formicivorus. The sequence continues at coordinate 113,383 of NW_027142746.1, read as the reverse complement.
AAAGGCCTAGCACCAAATTTCATTGGCCATCTGATCTAACTTCTGGAGGCAGTCAAAATGATCCTTAGAATTCTTCCCTACCTTATTCCTGTGCTGAGATACAGGCTGCTCCAACCTGCTGTAAAATGCTTGATTTCGAGAGTGAGCGAAACTAATGAAAACATTGTTGGGGTAAAACCTAAAGGGAAAGGCCTAGCACCAAATTGCATTGGCCATCTGATCTAACTTCTGGAGGCAGTCAAAATGAGTATTTGAATTCTTCCCTACCTTATTCCTGTGCTGAGATACAGGCTGCTCCAACCTGCTGTAAAATGCTTGATTTCGAGAGTGAGCGAAACTAATGAAAACATTGTTGGGGTAAAACCTAAAGGGAAAGGCCTAGCACCAAATTGCATTGGCCATCTGATCTAACTTCTGGAGGCAGTCAAAATGAGTATTTGAATTCTTCCCTACCTTATTCCTGTGCTGAGATACAGGCTGCTCCAACCTGCTGTAAAATGCTTGATTTCGAGAGTGAGCGAAACTAATGAAAACATTGTTGGGGTAAAACCTAAAGGGAAAGACCTGGCACCAAATACAATTTGCCATCTGATCTAACTTCTGGAGGCAGTCAAAATGATCCTTAGAATTCTTCCCTACCTTATTCCTGTGCTGAGATACAGGGTGCTCCAACCTGCTGTAAAATGCTTGATTTCGAGAGTGAGCGAAACTAATGAAAACATTGTTGGGGTAAAACCTAAAGGGAAAGACCTAGCACCAAATTGCATTGGCCATCTGATCTAACTCCTGGAGGCAGTCAAAATGAGTATTTGAATTCTTCCCTACCTTATTCCTGTGCTGAGATACAGGCTGCTCCAACCTGCTGTAAAATGCTTGATTTCAAGAGTGAGCGAAACTAATGAAAACATTGTTGGGGTAAAACCTAAAGGGAAAGACCTAGCACCAAATCCAATTTGCCATCTGATCTAACTTCTGGAGGCAGTCAAAATGAGTATTTGAATTCTTCCCTACCTTATTCCTGTGCTGAGATACAGGCTGCTCCAACCTGCTGTAAAATGCTTGATTTCGAGAGTGATCGAAACTAATGAAAACATTGTTGGGGTAAAACCTAAAGGGAAAGGCCTAGCACCAAATACAATTTGCCATCTGATCTAACTTCTGGAGGCAGTCAAAATGAGTATTTGAATTCTTCCCTACCTTATTCCTGTGCTGAGATACAGGCTGCTCCAACCTGCTGTAAAATGCTTGATTTCGAGAGTGAGCGAAACTAATGAAAACATTGTTGGGGTAAAACCTAAAGGGAAAGGCCTAGCACCAAATTGCATTGGCCATCTGATCTAACTTCTGGAGGCAGTCAAAATGAGTATTTGAATTCTTCCCTACCTTATTCCTGTGCTGAGATACAGGGTGCTCCAACCTGCTGTAAAATGCTTGATTTCGAGAGTGAGCGAAACTAATGAAAACATTGTTGGGGTAAAACCTAAAGGGAAAGACCTAGCACCAAATTGCATTGGCCATCTGATCTAACTTCTGGAGGCAGTCAAAATGAGTATTTGAATTCTTCCCTACCTTATTCCTGTGCTGAGATACAGGCTGCTCCAACCTGCTGTAAAATGCTTGATTTCGAGAGTGAGCGAAACTAATGAAAACATTTTTGGGGTAAAACCTAAAGGGAAAGGCCTAGCACCAAATTGCATTGGTCATCTGATCTAACTTCTGGAGGCAGTCAAAATGAGTATTTGAATTCTTCCCTACCTTATTCCTGTGCTGAGATACAGGCTGCTCCAACCTGCTGTAAAATGCTTGATTTCGAGAGTGAGCGAAACTAATGAAAACATTGTTGGGGTAAAACCTAAAGGGAAAGGCCTAGCACCAAATTGCATTGGCCATCTGATCTAACTTCTGGAGGCAGTCAAAATGATCCTTAGAATTCTTCCCTACCTTATTCCTGTGCTGAGATACAGGCTGCTCCAACCTGCTGTAAAATGCTTGATTTCGAGAGTGAGCGAAACTAATGAAAACATTGTTGGGGTAAAACCTAAAGGGAAAGGCCTAGCACCAAATTGCATTGGCCATCTGATCTAACTTCTGGAGGCAGTCAAAATGAGTATTTGAATTCTTCCCTACCTTATTCCTGTGCTGAGATACAGGCTGCTCCAACCTGCTGTAAAATGCTTGATTTCGAGAGTGAGCGAAACTAATGAAAACATTGTTGGGGTAAAACCTAAAGGGAAAGACCTGGCACCAAATACAATTTGCCATCTGATCTAACTTCTGGAGGCAGTCAAAATGATCCTTAGAATTCTTCCCTACCTTATTCCTGTGCTGAGATACAGGGTGCTCCAACCTGCTGTAAAATGCTTGATTTCGAGAGTGAGCGAAACTAATGAAAACATTGTTGGGGTAAAACCTAAAGGGAAGGGCCTAGCACCAAATTGCATTGGCCATCTGATCTAACTTCTGGAGGCAGTCAAAATGAGTATTTGAATTCTTCCCTACCTTATTCCTGTGCTGAGATACAGGCTGCTACAACCTGCTGTAAAATGCTTGATTTCGAGAGTGAGCGAAACTAATGAAAACATTGTTGGGGTAAAACCTAAAGGGAAAGGCCTAGCACCAAATTGCATTGGCCATCTGATCTAACTTCTGGAGGCAGTCAAAATGATCCTTAGAATTCTTCCCTACCTTATTCCTGTGCTGAGATACAGGCTGCTCCAACCTGCTGTAAAATGCTTGATTTCGAGAGTGAGCGAAACTAATGAAAACATTGTTGGGGTAAAACCTAAAGGGAAAGGCCTAGCACCAAATTGCATTGGCCATCTGATCTAACTTCTGGAGGCAGTCAAAATGAGTATTTGAATTCTTCCCTACCTTATTCCTGTGCTGAGATACAGGCTGCTCCAACCTGCTGTAAAATGCTTGATTTCGAGAGTGAGTGAAACTAATGAAAACATTGTTGGGGTAAAACCTAAAGGGAAAGACCTGGCACCAAATACAATTTGCCATCTGATCTAACTTCTGGAGGCAGTCAAAATGATCCTTAGAATTCTTCCCTACCTTATTCCTGTGCTGAGATACAGGCTGCTCCAACCTGCTGTAAAATGCTTGATTTCGAGAGTGATCGAAACTAATGAAAACATTGTTGGGGTAAAACCTAAAGGGAAAGGCCTAGCACCAAATTGCATTGGCCATCTGATCTAACTTCTGGAGGCAGTCAAAATGAGTATTTGAATTCTTCCCTACCTTATTCCTGTGCTGAGATACAGGCTGCTCCAACCTGCTGTAAAATGCTTGATTTCGAGAGTGAGCGAAACTAATGAAAACATTGTTGGGGTAAAACCTAAAGGGAAAGACCTAGCACCAAATTGCATTGGCCATCTGATCTAACTTCTGGAGGCAGTCAAAATGAGTATTTGAATTCTTCCCTACCTTATTCCTGTGCTGAGATACAGGCTGCTCCAACCTGCTGTAAAATGCTTGATTTCGAGAGTGATCGAAACTAATGAAAACATTGTTGGGGTAAAACCTAAAGGGAAAGGCCTAGCACCAAATTGCATTGGCCATCTGATCTAACTTCTGGAGGCAGTCAAAATGAGTATTTGAATTCTTCCCTACCTTATTCCTGTGCTGAGATACAGGCTGCTCCAACCTGCTGTAAAATGCTTGATTTCGAGAGTGAGCGAAACTAATGAAAACATTGTTGGGGTAAAACCTAAAGGGAAAGGCCTAGCACCAAATTGCATTGGCCATCTGATCTAACTTCTGGAGGCAGTCAAAATGATCCTTAGAATTCTTCCCTACCTTATTCCTGTGCTGAGATACAGGCTGCTCCAACCTGCTGTAAAATGCTTGATTTCGAGAGTGAGCGAAACTAATGAAAACATTGTTGGGGTAAAACCTAAAGGGAAAGGCCTAGCACCAAATTGCATTGGCCATCTGATCTAACTTCTGGAGGCAGTCAAAATGATCCTTAGAATTCTTCCCTACCTTATTCCTGTGCTGAGATACAGGCTGCTCCAACCTGCTGTAAAATGCTTGATTTCGAGAGTGAGCGAAACTAATGAAAACATTGTTGGGGTAAAACCTAAAGGGAAAGGCCTAGCACCAAATCCAATTTGCCATCTGATCTAACTTCTGGAGGCAGTCAAAATGAGTATTTGAATTCTTCCCTACCTTATTCCTGTGCTGAGATACAGGCTGCTCCAACCTGCTGTAAAATGCTTGATTTCGAGAGTGAGCGAAACTAATGAAAACATTGTTGGGGTAAAACCTAAAGGGAAAGGTCTAGCACCAAATACAATTTGCCATCTGATCTAACTTCTGGAGGCAGTCAAAATGAGTATTTGAATTCTTCCCTACCTTATTCCTGTGCTGAGATACAGGCTGCTCCAACCTGCTGTAAAATGCTTGATTTCGAGAGTGAGCGAAACTAATGAAAACATTGTTGGGGTAAAACCTAAAGGGAAAGACCTGGCACCAAATACAATTTGCCATCTGATCTAACTTCTGGAGGCAGTCAAAATGATCCTTAGAATTCTTCCCTACCTTATTCCTGTGCTGAGATACAGGCTGCTCCAACCTGCTGTAAAATGCTTGATTTCGAGAGTGAGCGAAACTAATGAAAACATTGTTGGGGTAAAACCTAAAGGGAAGGGCCTAGCACCAAATTGCATTGGCCATCTGATCTAACTTCTGGAGGCAGTCAAAATGAGTATTTGAATTCTTCCCTACCTTATTCCTGTGCTGAGATACAGGCTGCTCCAACCTGCTGTAAAATGCTTGATTTCGAGAGTGAGCGAAACTAATGAAAACATTGTTGGGGTAAAACCTAAAGGGAAAGGCCTAGCACCAAATTGCATTGGCCATCTGATCTAACTTCTGGAGGCAGTCAAAATGAGTATTTGAATTCTTCCCTACCTTATTCCTGTGCTGAGATACAGGCTGCTCCAACCTGCTGTAAAATGCTTGATTTCGAGAGTGAGCGAAACTAATGAAAACATTGTTGGGGTAAAACCTAAAGGGAAAGGCCTAGCACCAAATTGCATTGGCCATCTGATCTAACTTCTGGAGGCAGTCAAAATGAGTATTTGAATTCTTCCCTACCTTATTCCTGTGCTGAGATACAGGCTGCTCCAACCTGCTGTAAAATGCTTGATTTCGAGAGTGAGCGAAACTAATGAAAACATTGTTGGGGTAAAACCTAAAGGGAAAGGCCTAGCACCAAATCCAATTTGCCATCTGATCTAACTTCTGGAGGCAGTCAAAATGATCCTTAGAATTCTTCCCTACCTTATTCCTGTGCTGAGATACAGGCTGCTCCAACCTGCTGTAAAATGCTTGATTTCGAGAGTGAGCGAAACTAATGAAAACATTGTTGGGGTAAAACCTAAAGGGAAAGGTCTAGCACCAAATACAATTTGCCATCTGATCTAACTTCTGGAGGCAGTCAAAATGAGTATTTGAATTCTTCCCTACCTTATTCCTGTGCTGAGATACAGGCTGCTCCAACCTGCTGTAAAATGCTTGATTTCGAGAGTGAGCGAAACTAATGAAAACATTGTTGGGGTAAAACCTAAAGGGAAAGGTCTAGCACCAAATTGCATTGGCCATCTGATCTAACTTCTGGAGGCAGTCAAAATGATCCTTAGAATTCTTCCCTACCTTATTCCTGTGCTGAGATACAGGCTGCTCCAACCTGCTGTAAAATGCTTGATTTCGAGAGTGATCGAAACTAATGAAAACATTGTTGGGGTAAAACCTAAAGGGAAAGGCCTAGCACCAAATTGCATTGGCCATCTGATCTAACTTCTGGAGGCAGTCAAAATGAGTATTTGAATTCTTCCCTACCTTATTCCTGTGCTGAGATACAGGCTGCTCCAACCTGCTGTAAAATGCTTGATTTCGAGAGTGAGCGAAACTAATGAAAACATTGTTGGGGTAAAACCTAAAGGGAAAGACCTAGCACCAAATTGCATTGGCCATCTGATCTAACTTCTGGAGGCAGTCAAAATGAGTATTTGAATTCTTCCCTACCTTATTCCTGTGCTGAGATACAGGCTGCTCCAACCTGCTGTAAAATGCTTGATTTCGAGAGTGATCGAAACTAATGAAAACATTGTTGGGGTAAAACCTAAAGGGAAAGGCCTAGCACCAAATTGCATTGGCCATCTGATCTAACTTCTGGAGGCAGTCAAAATGAGTATTTGAATTCTTCCCTACCTTATTCCTGTGCTGAGATACAGGCTGCTCCAACCTGCTGTAAAATGCTTGATTTCGAGAGTGAGCGAAACTAATGAAAACATTGTTGGGGTAAAACCTAAAGGGAAAGACCAAGCACCAAATCCAATTTGCCATCTGATCTAACTTCTGGAGGCAGTCAAAATGATCCTTAGAATTCTTCCCTACCTTATTCCTGTGCTGAGATACAGGCTGCTCCAACCTGCTGTAAAATGCTTGATTTCGAGAGTGAGCGAAACTAATGAAAACATTGTTGGGGTAAAACCTAAAGGGAAAGACCTGGCACCAAATACAATTTGCCATCTGATCTAACGTCTGGAGGCAGTCAAAATGATCCTTAGAATTCTTCCCTACCTTATTCCTGTGCTGAGATACAGGCTGCTCCAACCTGCTGTAAAATGCTTGATTTCGAGAGTGAGCGAAACTAATGAAAACATTGTTGGGGTAAAACCTAAAGGGAAAGACCTAGCACCAAATACAATTTGCCATCTGATCTAACTTCTGGAGGCAGTCAAAATGATCCTTAGAATTCTTCCCTACCTTATTCCTGTGCTGAGATACAGGCTGCTCCAACCTGCTGTAAAATGCTTGATTTCGAGAGTGAGCGAAACTAATGAAAACATTGTTGGGGTAAAACCTAAAGGGAAAGACCTAGCACCAAATACAATCTGCCATCTGATCTAACTTCTGGAGGCAGTCAAAATGAGTATTTGAATTCTTCCCTACCTTATTCCTGTGCTGAGATACAGGCTGCTCCAACCTGCTGTAAAATGCTTGATTTCGAGAGTGAGCGAAACTAATGAAAACATTGTTGGGGTAAAACCTAAAGGGAAAGGCCTAGCACCAAATTGCATTGGCCATCTGATCTAACTTCTGGAGGCAGTCAAAATGAGTATTTGAATTCTTCCCTACCTTATTCCTGTGCTGAGATACAGGCTGCTCCAACCTGCTGTAAAATGCTTGATTTCGAGAGTGAGCGAAACTAATGAAAACATTGTTGAGGTAAAACCTAAAGGGAAAGACCTAGCACCAAATACAATTTGCCATCTGATCTAACTTCTGGAGGCAGTCAAAATGAGTATTTGAATTCTTCCCTACCTTATTCCTGTGCTGAGATACAGGCTGCTCCAACCTGCTGTAAAATGCTTGATTTCGAGAGTGAGCGAAACTAATGAAAACATTGTTGGGGTAAAACCTAAAGGGAAAGGTCTAGCACCAAATTGCAGTGGCCATCTGATCTAACTTCTGGAGGCAGTCAAAATGATCCTTAGAATTCTTCCCTACCTTATTCCTGTGCTGAGATACAGGCTGCTCCAACCTGCTGTAAAATGCTTGATTTCGAGAGTGAGCGAAACTAATGAAAACATTGTTGGGGTAAAACCTAAAGGGAAAGACCTGGCACCAAATACAATTTGCCATCTGATCTAACTTCTGGAGGCAGTCAAAATGATCCTTAGAATTCTTCCCTACCTTATTCCTGTGCTGAGATACAGGCTGCTCCAACCTGCTGTAAAATGCTTGATTTCGAGAGTGAGCGAAACTAATGAAAACATTGTTGGGGTAAAACCTAAAGGGAAAGACCTAGCACCAAATCCAATTTGCCATCTGATCTAACTTCTGGAGGCAGTCAAAATGATCCTTAGAATTCTTCCCTACCTTATTCCTGTGCTGAGATACAGGTTGCTCCAACCTGCTGTAAAATGCTTGATTTCGAGAGTGAGCGAAACTAATGAAAACATTGTTGGGGTAAAACCTAAAGGGAAAGACCTAGCACCAAATACAATTTGCCATCTGATCTAACTTCTGGAGGCAGTCAAAATGATCCTTAGGATTCTTCCCTACCTTATTCCTGTGCTGAGATACAGGCTGCTCCAACCTGCTGTAAAATGCTTGATTTCGAGAGTGAGCGAAACTAATGAAAACATTGTTGGGGTAAAACCTAAAGGGAAAGACCTAGCACCAAATACAATTTGCCATCTGATCTAACTTCTGGAGGCAGTCAAAATGAGTATTTGAATTCTTCCCTACCTTATTCCTGTGCTGAGATACAGGCTGCTCCAACCTGCTGTAAAATGCTTGATTTCGAGAGTGAGCGAAACTAATGAAAACATTGTTGGGGTAAAACCTAAAGGGAAAGGCCTAGCACCAAATTGCATTGGCCATCTGATCTAACTTCTGGAGGCAGTCAAAATGATCCTTAGAATTCTTCCCTACCTTATTCCTGTGCTGAGATACAGGCTGCTCCAACCTGCTGTAAAATGCTTGATTTCGAGAGTGAGCGAAACTAATGAAAACATTGTTGGGGTAAAACCTAAAGGGAAAGGCCTAGCACCAAATTGCAGTGGCCATCTGATCTAACTTCTGGAGGCAGTCAAAATGATCCTTAGAATTCTTCCCTACCTTATTCCTGTGCTGAGATACAGGCTGCTCCAACCTGCTGTAAAATGCTTGATTTCGAGAGTGAGCGAAACTAATGAAAACATTGTTGGGGTAAAACCTAAAGGGAAAGACCTAGCATCAAATTGCTTTGGCCATCTGATCTAACTTCTGGAGGCAGTCAAAATGAGTATTTGAATTCTTCCCTACCTTATTCCTGTGCTGAGATACAGGCTGCTCCAACCTGCTGTAAAATGCTTGATTTCGAGAGTGAGCGAAACTAATGAAAACATTGTTGGGGTAAAACCTAAAGGGAAAGGCCTAGCACCAAATTGCATTGGCCATCTGATCTAACTTCTGGAGGCAGTCAAAATGAGTATTTGAATTCTTCCCTACCTTATTCCTGTGCTGAGATACAGGCTGCTCCAACCTGCTGTAAAATGCTTGATTTCGAGAGTGAGCGAAACTAATGAAAACATTGTTGGGGTAAAACCTAAAGGGAAAGGCCTAGCACCAAATTGCATTGGCCATCTGATCTAACTTCTGGAGGCAGTCAAAATGATCCTTAGAATTCTTCCCTACCTTATTCCTGTGCTGAGATACAGGCTACTCCAACCTGCTGTAAAATGCTTGATTTCGAGAGTGAGCGAAACTAATGAAAACATTGTTGGGGTAAAACCTAAAGGGAAAGGCCTAGCACCAAATTGCATTGGCCATCTGATCTAACTTCTGGAGGCAGTCAAAATGATCCTTAGAATTCTTCCCTACCTTATTCCTGTGCTGAGATACAGGCTGCTCCAACCTGCTGTAAAATGCTTGATTTCGAGAGTGAGCGAAACTAATGAAAACATTGTTGGGGTAAAACCTAAAGGGAAAGGCCTAGCACCAAATACAATTTGCCATCTGATCTAACTTCTGGAGGCAGTCAAAATGAGTATTTGAATTCTTCCCTACCTTATTCCTGTGCTGAGATACAGGCTGCTCCAACCTGCTGTAAAATGCTTGATTTCGAGAGTGAGCGAAACTAATGAAAACATTGTTGAGGTAAAACCTAAAGGGAAAGACCTAGCACCAAATACAATTTGCCATCTGATCTAACTTCTGGAGGCAGTCAAAATGAGTATTTGAATTCTTCCCTACCTTATTCCTGTGCTGAGATACAGGCTGCTCCAACCTGCTGTAAAATGCTTGATTTCGAGAGTGATCGAAACTAATGAAAACATTGTTGGGGTAAAACCTAAAGGGAAAGGCCTAGCACCAAATTGCATTGGCCATCTGATCTAACTTCTGGAGGCAGTCAAAATGATCCTTAGAATTCTTCCCTACCTTATTCCTGTGCTGAGATACAGGCTGCTCCAACCTGCTGTAAAATGCTTGATTTCGAGAGTGAGCGAAACTAATGAAAACATTGTTGGGGTAAAACCTAAAGGGAAAGACCTAGCACCAAATACAATTTGCCATCTGATCTAACTTCTGGAGGCAGTCAAAATGAGTATTTGAATTCTTCCCTACCTTATTCCTGTGCTGAGATACAGGCTGCTCCAACCTGCTGTAAAATGCTTGATTTCGAGAGTGAGCGAAACTAATGAAAACATTGTTGGGGTAAAACCTAAAGGGAAAGACCTAGCACCAAATTGCATTGGCCATCTGATCTAACTTCTGGAGGCAGTCAAAATGAGTATTTGAATTCTTCCCTACCTTATTCCTGTGCTGAGATACAGGCTGCTCCAACCTGCTGTAAAATGCTTGATTTCGAGAGTGATCGAAACTAATGAAAACATTGTTGGGGTAAAACCTAAAGGGAAAGACCTAGCACCAAATCCAATTTGCCATCTGATCTAACTTCTGGAGGCAGTCAAAATGAGTATTTGAATTCTTCCCTACCTTATTCCTGTGCTGAGATACAGGCTGCTCCAACCTGCTGTAAAATGCTTGATTTCGAGAGTGAGCGAAACTAATGAAAACATTGTTGGGGTAAAACCTAAAGGGAAAGACCTGGCACCAAATACAATTTGCCATCTGATCTAACTTCTGCAGGCAGTCAAAATGATCCTTAGAATTCTTCCCTACCTTATTCCTGTGCTGAGATACAGGCTGCTCCAACCTGCTGTAAAATGCTTGATTTCGAGAGTGAGCGAAACTAATGAAAACATTGTTGGGGTAAAACCTAAAGGGAAAGACCTGGCACCAAATACAATTTGCCATCTGATCTAACTTCTGGAGGCAGTCAAAATGATCCTTAGAATTCTTCCCTACCTTATTCCGGTGCTGAGATACAGGGTGCTCCAACCTGCTGTAAAATGCTTGATTTCGAGAGTGTGCGAAACTAATGAAAACATTGTTGGGGTAAAACCTAAAGGGAAAGACCTAGCACCAAATACAATTTGCCATCTGATCTAACTTCTGGAGGCAGTCAAAATGACCCTTAGAATTCTTCCCTACCTTATTCCTGTGCTGAGATACAGGCTGCTCCAACCTGCTGTAAAATGCTTGATTTCGAGAGTGAGCGAAACTAATGAAAACATTGTTGGGGTAAAACCTAAAGGGAAAGACCTAGCACCAAATACAATTTGCCATCTGATCTAACTTCTGGAGGCAGTCAAAATGAGTATTTGAATTCTTCCCTACCTTATTCCTGTGCTGAGATACAGGCTGCTCCAACCTGCTGTAAAATGCTTGATTTCGAGAGTGAGCGAAACTAATGAAAACATTGTTGGGGTAAAACCTAAAGGGAAAGGCCTAGCACCAAATTGCATTGGCCATCTGATCTAACTTCTGGAGGCAGTCAAAATGATCCTTAGAATTCTTCCCTACCTTATTCCTGTGCTGAGATACAGGCTGCTCCAACCTGCTGTAAAATGCTTGATTTCGAGAGTGAGCGAAACTAATGAAAACATTGTTGGGGTAAAACCTAAAGGGAAAGGCCTAGCACCAAATTGCATTGGCCATCTGATCTAACTTCTGGAGGCAGTCAAAATGAGTATTTGAATTCTTCCCTACCTTATTCCTGTGCTGAGATACAGGCTGCTCCAACCTGCTGTAAAATGCTTGATTTCGAGAGTGAGCGAAACTAATGAAAACATTGTTGGGGTAAAACCTAAAGGGAAAGGCCTAGCACCAAATACAATTTGCCATCTGATCTAACTTCTGGAGGCAGTCAAAATGATCCTTAGAATTCTTCCCTACCTTATTCCTGTGCTGAGATACAGGCTGCTCCAACCTGCTGTAAAATGCTTGATTTCGAGAGTGAGCGAAACTAATGAAAACATTGTTGGGGTAAAACCTAAAGGGAAAGGCCTAGCACCAAATACAATTTGCCATCTGATCTAACTTCTGGAGGCAGGCAAAATGAGTATTTGAATTCTTCCCTACCTTATTCCTGTGCTGAGATACAGGCTGCTCCAACCTGCTGTAAAATGCTTGATTTCGAGAGTGATCGAAACAGATGAAAACATTGTTGGGGTAAAACCTGAAGGGAAAGACCTAGCACCAAATACAATTTGCCATCTGATCTAACTTCTGGAGGCAGTCAAAATGATCCATAGAATTCTTCCCTACCTTTTTCCTGTGCTTAAGATACAAGCTACTCCAACCTGCTGTAAAATGCTTGATTTCGAGAGTGAGCGAAACTAATGAAAACATTGTTGGGGTAAAACCTAAAGAGAAAGGCCTTGCACCAAATTGCATTGGCCATCTGATCTAACTTCTGGTGGCAGTCAAAATGAGTATTTGAATTCTTCCCTACCTTATTCCTGTGCTGAGATACAGGGTGCTCCAACCTGCTGTAAAATGCTTGATTTCGAGAGTGAGCGAAACTAATGAAAACATTGTTGGGGTAAAACCTAAAAGGAAAGACCTGGCACCAAATACAATTTGCCATCTGATCTAACTTCTGGAGGCAGTCAAAATGAGTATTTGAATTCTTCCCTACCTTATTCCTGTGCTGAGATACAGGGTGCTCCAACCTGCTGTAAAATGCTTGATTTCGAGAGTGAGCGAAACTAATGAAAACATTGTTGGGGTAAAACCTAAAGGGAAAGACCTAGCACCAAATTGCATTGGCCATCTGATCTAACTTCTGGAGGCAGTCAAAATGATCCATAGAATTCTTCCCTACCTTTTTGCTGTGCTTAAGATACAAGCTACTCCAACCTGCTGTAAAATGCTTGATTTCGAGAGTGAGCGAAACTAATGAAAACATTGTTGGGGTAAAACCTAAAGAGAAAGGCCTTGCACCAAATTGCATTGGCCATCTGATCTAACTTCTGGTGGCAGTCAAAATGAGTATTTGAATTCTTCCCTACCTTATTCCTGTGCTGAGATACAGGGTGCTCCAACCTGCTGTAAAATGCTTGATTTCGAGAGTGAGCGAAACTAATGAAAACATTGTTGGGGTAAAACCTAAAGGGAAAGGCCTAGCACCAAATACAATTTGCCATCTGATCTAACTTCTGGAGGCAGTCAAAATGATCCTTAGAATTCTTCCCTACCTTATTCCTGTGCTGAGATACAGGGTGCTCCAACCTGCTGTAAAATGCTTGATTTCGAGAGTGAGCGAAACTAATGAAAACATTGTTGGGGTAAAACCTAAAGGGAAAGACCTAGCACCAAATACAATTTGCCATCTGATCTAACTTCTGGAGGCAGTCAAAATGAGTATTTGAATTCTTCCCTACCTTATTCCTGTGCTGAGATACAGGCTGCTCCAACCTGCTGTAAAATGCTTGATTTCGAGAGTGAGCGAAACTAATGAAAACATTGTTGGGGTAAAACCTAAAGGGAAAGGCCTAGCACCAAATTGCATTGGCCATCTGATCTAACTTCTGGAGGCAGTCAAAATGATCCTTAGAATTCTTCCCTACCTTATTCCTGTGCTGAGATACAGGCTGCTCCAACCTGCTGTAAAATGCTTGATTTCGAGAGTGAGCGAAACTAATGAAAACATTGTTGGGGTAAAACCTAAAGGGAAAGGCCTAGCACCAAATTGCATTGGCCATCTGATCTAACTTCTGGAGGCAGTCAAAATGAGTATTTGAATTCTTCCCTACCTTATTCCTGTGCTGAGATACAGGGTGCTCCAACCTGCTGTAAAATGCTTGATTTCGAGAGTGAGCGAAACTAATGAAAACATTGTTGGGGTAAAACCTAAAGGGAAAGACCTAGCACCAAATTGCATTGGCCATCTGATCTAACTTCTGGAGGCAGTCAAAATGAGTATTTGAATTCTTCCCTACCTTATTCCTGTGCTGAGATACAGGCTGCTCCAACCTGCTGTAAAATGCTTGATTTCGAGAGTGATCGAAACTAATGAAAACATTGTTGGGGTAAAACCTAAAGGGAAAGGCCTAGCACCAAATTGCATTGGCCATCTGATCTAACTTCTGGAGGCAGTCAAAATGAGTATTTGAATTCTTCCCTACCTTATTCCTGTGCTGAGATACAGGCTGCTCCAACCTGCTGTAAAATGCTTGATTTCAAGAGTGATCGAAACTAATGAAAACATTGTTGGGGTAAAACCTAAAGGGAAAGACCTAGCACCAAATACAATTTGCCATCTGATCTAACTTCTGGAGGCAGTCAAAATGAGTATTTGAATTCTTCCCTACCTTATTCCTGTGCTGAGATACAGGCTGCTCCAACCTGCTGTAAAATGCTTGATTTCGAGAGTGAGTGAAACTAATGAAAACATTGTTGGGGTAAAACCTAAAGGGAAAGACCTGGCACCAAATACAATTTGCCATCTGATCTAACTTCTGGAGGCAGTCAAAATGATCCTTAGAATTATTCCCTACCTTATTCCTGTGCTGAGATACAGGCTGCTCCAACCTGCTGTAAAATGCTTGATTTCGAGAGCGAGCGAAACTAATGAAAACATTGTTGGGGTAAAACCTAAAGGGAAAGACCTAGCACCAAATCCAATTTGCCATCTGATCTAACTTCTGGAGGCAGTCAAAATGAGTATTTGAATTCTTCCCTACCTTATTCCTGTGCTGAGATACAGGCTGCTCCAACCTGCTGTAAAATGCTTGATTTCGAGAGTGAGCGAAACTAATGAAAACATTGTTGGGGTAAAACCTAAAGGGAAAGACCTAGCACCAAATCCAATTTGCCATCTGATCTAACTTCTGCAGGCAGTCAAAATGATCCTTAGAATTCTTCCCTACCTTATTCCTGTGCTGAGATACAGGCTGCTCCAACCTGCTGTAAAATGCTTGATTTCGAGAGTGAGCGAAACTAATGAAAACATTGTTGGGGTAAAACCTAAAGGGAAAGACCTAGCACCAAATCCAATTTGCCATCTGATCTAACTTCTGGAGGCAGTCAAAATGAGTATTTGAATTCTTCCCTACCTTATTCCTGTGCTGAGATACAGGCTGCTCCAACCTGCTGTAAAATGCTTGATTTCGAGAGTGAGCGAAACTAATGAAAACATTGTTGGGGTAAAACCTAAAGGGAAAGACCTAGCACCAAATCCAATTTGCCATCTGATCTAACTTCTGGAGGCAGTCAAAATGATCCTTAGAATTCTTCCCTACCTTATTCCTGTGCTGAGATACAGGCTGCTCCAACCTGCTGTAAAATGCTTGATTTCGAGAGTGAGCGAAACTAATGAAAACATTGTTGGGGTAAAACCTAAAGGGAAAGACCTAGCACCAAATCCAATTTGCCATCTGATCTAACTTCTGGAGGCAGTCAAAATGATCCTTAGAATTCTTCCCTACCTTATTCCTGTGCTGAGATACAGGCTGCTCCAACCTGCTGTAAAATGCTTGATTTCGAGAGTGAGCGAAACTAATGAAAACATTGTTGGGGTAAAACCTAAAGGGAAAGACCTAGCACCAAATCCAATTTGCCATCTGATCTAACTTCTGGAGGCAGTCAAAATGAGTATTTGAATTCTTCCCTACCTTATTCCTGTGCTGAGATACAGGCTGCTCCAACCTGCTGTAAAATGCTTGATTTCGAGAGTGAGCGAAACTAATGAAAACATTGTTGGGGTAAAACCTAAAGGGAAAGACCTAGCACCAAATCCAATTTGCCATCTGATCTAACTTCTGGAGGCAGTCAAAATGATCCTTAGAATTCTTCCCTACCTTATTCCTGTGCTGAGATACAGGCTGCTCCAACCTGCTGTAAAATGCTTGATTTCGAGAGTGAGCGAAACTAATGAAAACATTGTTGGGGTAAAACCTAAAGGGAAAGACCTAGCACCAAATCCAATTTGCCATCTGATCTAACTTCTGGAGGCAGTCAAAATGAGTATTTGAATTCTTCCCTACCTTATTCCTGTGCTGAGATACAGGCTGCTCCAACCTGCTGTAAAATGCTTGATTTCGAGAGTGAGCGAAACTAATGAAAACATTGTTGGGGTAAAACCTAAAGGGAAAGACCTAGCACCAAATCCAATTTGCCATCTGATCTAACTTCTGGAGGCAGTCAAAATGATCCTTAGAATTATTCCCTACCTTATTCCTGTGCTGAGATACAGGCTGCTCCAACCTGCTGTAAAATGCTTGATTTCGAGAGTGAGCAAAACTAATGAAAACATTGTTGGGGTAAAACCTAAAGGGAAAGACCTAGCACCAAATCCAATTTGCCATCTGATCTAACTTCTGGAGGCAGTCAAAATGATCCTTAGAATTCTTCCCTGCCTTATTCCTGTGCTGAGATACAGGCTGCTCCAACCTGCTGTAAAATGCTTGATTTCGAGAGTGAGCGAAACTAATGAAAACATTGTTGGGGTAAAACCTAAAGGGAAAGACCTAGCACCAAATCCAATTTGCCATCTGATCTAACTTCTGGAGGCAGTCAAAATGATCCTTAGAATTCTTCCCTACCTTATTCCTGTGCTGAGATACAGGCTGCTCCAACCTGCTGTAAAATGCTTGATTTCGAGAGTGAGCGAAACTAATGAAAACATTGTTGGGGTAAAACCTAAAGGGAAAGACCTAGCACCAAATCCAATTTGCCATCTGATCTAACTTCTGGAGGCAGTCAAAATGATCCTTAGAATTCTTCCCTACCTTATTCCTGTGCTGAGATACAGGCTGCTCCAACCTGCTGTAAAATGCTTGATTTCGAGAGTGAGCGAAACTAATGAAAACATTGTTGGGGTAAAACCTAAAGGGAAAGACCTAGCACCAAATCCAATTTGCCATCTGATCTAACTTCTGGAGGCAGTCAAAATGAGTATTTGAATTCTTCCCTACCTTATTCCTGTGCTGAGATACAGGCTGCTCCAACCTGCTGTAAAATGCTTGATTTCGAGAGTGAGCGAAACTAATGAAAACATTGTTGGGGTAAAACCTAAAGGGAAAGACCTAGCACCAAATCCAATTTGCCATCTGATCTAACTTCTGGAGGCAGTCAAAATGATCCTTAGAATTCTTCCCTGCCTTATTCCTGTGCTGAGATACAGGCTGCTCCAACCTGCTGTAAAATGCTTGATTTCGAGAGTGAGCGAAACTAATGAAAACATTGTTGGGGTAAAACCTAAAGGGAAAGACCTAGCACCAAATCCAATTTGCCATCTGATCTAACTTCTGGAGGCAGTCAAAATGAGTATTTGAATTCTTCCCTACCTTATTCCTGTGCTGAGATACAGGCTGCTCCAACCTGCTGTAAAATGCTTGATTTCGAGTGCGAGCGAAACTAATGAAAACATTGTTGGGGTAAAACCTAAAGGGAAAGACCTAGCACCAAATCCAATTTGCCATCTGATCTAACTTCTGGAGGCAGTCAAAATGAGTATTTGAATTCTTCCCTACCTTATTCCTGTGCTGAGATACAGGCTGCTCCAACCTGCTGTAAAATGCTTGATTTCGAGAGTGAGCGAAACTAATGAAAACATTGTTGGGGTAAAACCTAAAGGGAAAGACCTAGCACCAAATCCAATTTGCCATCTGATCTAACTTCTGGAGGCAGTCAAAATGATCCTTAGAATTCTTCCCTACCTTATTCCTGTGCTGAGATACAGGCTGCTCCAACCTGCTGTAAAATGCTTGATTTCGAGAGTGAGCGAAACTAATGAAAACATTGTTGGGGTAAAACCTAAAGGGAAAGACCTAGCACCAAATCCAATTTGCCATCTGATCTAACTTCTGGAGGCAGTCAAAATGATCCTTAGAATTCTTCCCTACCTTATTCCTGTGCTGAGATACCGGCTGCTCCAACCTGCTGTAAAATGCTTGATTTCGAGAGTGAGCGAAACTAATGAAAACATTGTTGGGGTAAAACCTAAAGGGAAAGACCTAGCACCAAATCCAATTTGCCATCTGATCTAACTTCTGGAGGCAGTCAAAATGATCCTTAGAATTCTTCCCTACCTTATTCCTGTGCTGAGATACAGGCTGCTCCAACCTCCTGTAAAATGCTTGATTTCGAGAGTGAGCGAAACTAATGAAAACATTGTTGGGGTAAAACCTAAAGGGAAAGACCTAGCACCAAATCCAATTTGCCATCTGATCTAACTTCTGGAGGCAGTCAAAATGATCCTTAGAATTCTTCCCTACCTTATTCCTGTGCTGAGATACAGGCTGCTCCAACCTGCTGTAAAATGCTTGATTTCGAGAGTGAGCGAAACTAATGAAAACATTGTTGGGGTAAAACCTAAAGGGAAAGACCTAGCACCAAATCCAATTTGCCATCTGATCTAACTTCTGGAGGCAGTCAAAATGATCCTTAGAATTCTTCCCTACCTTATTCCTGTGCTGAGATACAGGCTGCTCCAACCTGCTGTAAAATGCTTGATTTCGAGAGTGAGCGAAACTAATGAAAACATTGTTGGGGTAAAACCTAAAGGGAAAGACCTAGCACCAAATCCAATTTGCCATCTGATCTAACTTCTGGAGGCAGTCAAAATGATCCTTAGAATTCTTCCCTACCTTATTCCTGTGCTGAGATACAGGCTGCTCCAACCTGCTGTAAAATGCTTGATTTCGAGAGTGAGCGAAACTAATGAAAACATTGTTGGGGTAAAACCTAAAGGGAAAGACCTAGCACCAAATCCAATTTGCCATCTGATCTATCTTCTGGAGGCAGTCAAAATGATCCTTAGAATTCTTCCCTACCTTCTTCCTGTGCTGAGATACAGGCTGCTCCAACCTGCTGTAAAATGCTTGATTTCGAGAGTGAGCGAAACTAATGAAAACATTGTTGGGGTAAAACCTAAAGGGAAAGACCTAGCACCAAATCCAATTTGCCATCTGATCTAACTTCTGGAGGCAGTCAAAATGATCCTTAGAATTCTTCCCTACCTTATTCCTGTGCTGAGATACAGGCTGCTCCAACCTGCTGTAAAATGCTTGATTTCGAGAGTGAGCGAAACTAATGAAAACATTGTTGGGGTAAAACCTAAAGGGAAAGACCTAGCACCAAATCCAATTTGCCATCTGATCTAACTTCTGGAGGCAGTCAAAATGATCCTTAGAATTCTTCCCTACCTTATTCCTGTGCTGAGATACAGGCTGCTCCAACCTGCTGTAAAATGCTTGATTTCGAGAGTGAGCGAAACTAATGAAAACATTGTTGGGGTAAAACCTAAAGGGAAAGACCTAGCACCAAATCCAATTTGCCATCTGATCTAACTTCTGGAGGCAGTCAAAATGATCCTTAGAATTCTTCCCTACCTTATTCCTGTGCTGAGATACAGGCTGCTCCAACCTGCTGTAAAATGCTTGATTTCGAGAGTGAGCGAAACTAATGAAAACATTGTTGGGGTAAAACCTAAAGGGAAAGACCTAGCACCAAATCCAATTTGCCATCTGATCTAACTTCTGGAGGCAGTCAAAATGAGTATTTGAATTCTTCCCTACCTTATTCCTGTGCTGAGATACAGGCTGCTCCAACCTGCTGTAAAATGCTTGATTTCGAGAGTGAGCGAAACTAATGAAAACATTGTTGGGGTAAAACCTAAAGGGAAAGACCTAGCACCAAATCCAATTTGCCATCTGATCTAACTTCTGGAGGCAGTCAAAATGATCCTTAGAATTCTTCCCTACCTTATTCCTGTGCTGAGATACAGGCTGCTCCAACCTGCTGTAAAATGCTTGATTTCGAGAGTGAGCGAAACTAATGAAAACATTGTTGGGGTAAAACCTAAAGGGAAAGACCTAGCACCAAATCCAATTTGCCATCTGATCTAACTTCTGGAGGCAGTCAAAATGAGTATTTGAATTCTTCCCTACCTTATTCCTGTGCTGAGATACAGGCTGCTCCAACCTGCTGTAAAATGCTTGATTTCGAGAGTGAGCGAAACTAATGAAAACATTGTTGGGGTAAAACCTAAAGGGAAAGACCTAGCACCAAATCCAATTTGCCATCTGATCTAACTTCTGGAGGCAGTCAAAATGATCCTTAGAATTCTTCCCTACCTTATTCCTGTGCTGAGATACAGGCTGCTCCAACCTGCTGTAAAATGCTTGATTTCGAGAGTGAGCGAAACTAATGAAAACATTGTTGGGGTAAAACCTAAAGGGAAAGACCTAGCACCAAATCCAATTTGCCATCTGATCTAACTTCTGGAGGCAGTCAAAATGAGTATTTGAATTCTTCCCTACCTTATTCCTGTGCTGAGATACAGGCTGCTCCAACCTGCTGTAAAATGCTTGATTTCGAGAGTGAGCGAAACTAATGTAAACATTGTTGGGGTAAAACCTAAAGGGAAAGACCTAGCACCAAATCCAATTTGCCATCTGATCTAACTTCTGGAGGCAGTCAAAATGATCCTTAGAATTCTTCCCTACCTTATTCCTGTGCTGAGATACAGGCTGCTCCAACCTGCTGTAAAATGCTTGATTTCGAGAGTGAGCGAAACTAATGAAAACATTGTTGGGGTAAAACCTAAAGGGAAAGACCTAGCACCAAATCCAACTTGCCATCTGATCTAACTTCTGGAGGCTGTCAAAATGAGTATTTGAATTCTTCCCTACCTTATTCCTGTGCTGAGATACAGGCTGCTCCAACCTGCTGTAATATGCTTGATTTCGAGAGTGAGCGAAACTAATGAAAACATTGTTGGGGTAAAACCTAAAGGGAAAGACCTAGCACCAAATCCAATTTGCCATCTGATCTAACTTCTGGAGGCAGTCAAAATGATCCTTAGAATTCTTCCCTACCTTATTCCTGTGCTGAGATACAGGCTGCTCCAACCTGCTGTAAAATGCTTGATTTCGAGAGCGAGCGAAACTAATGAAAACATTGTTGGGGTAAAACCTAAAGGGAAAGACCTAGCACCAAATCCAATTTGCCATCTGATCTAACTTCTGGAGGCAGTCAAAATGATCCTTAGAATTCTTCCCTACCTTATTCCTGTGCTGAGATACAGGCTGCTCCAACCTGCTGTAAAATGCTTGATTTTGAGAGTGAGCGAAACTAATGAAAACATTGTTGGGGTAAAACCTAAAGGGAAAGACCTAGCACCAAATCCAATTTGCCATCTGATCTAACTTCTGGAGGCAGTCAAAATGAGTATTTGAATTCTTCCCTACCTTATTCCTGTGCTGAGATACAGGCTGCTCCAACCTGCTGTAAAATGCTTGATTTCGAGAGTGAGCGAAACTAATGAAAACATTGTTGGGGTAAAACCTAAAGGGAAAGACCTAGCACCAAATCCAATTTGCCATCTGATCTAACTTCTGGAGGCAGTCAAAATGATCCTTAGAATTCTTCCCTACCTTATTCCTGTGCTGAGATACAGGCTGCTCCAACCTGCTGTAAAATGCTTGATTTCGAGAGTGAGCGAAACTAATGAAAACATTGTTGGGGTAAAACCTAAAGGGAAAGACCTAGCACCAAATCCAATTTGCCATCTGATCTAACTTCTGGAGGCAGTCAAAATGAGTATTTGAATTCTTCCCTACCTTATTCCTGTGCTGAGATACAGGCTGCTCCAACCTGCTGTAAAATGCTTGATTTCGAGAGTGAGCGAAACTAATGAAAACATTGTTGGGGTAAAACCTAAAGGGAAAGACCTAGCACCAAATCCAATTTGCCATCTGATCTAACTTCTGGAGGCAGTCAAAATGATCCTTAGAATTCTTCCCTACCTTATTCATGTGCTGAGATACAGGCTGCTCCAACCTGCTGTAAAATGCTTGATTTCGAGAGTGAGCGAAACTAATGAAAACATTGTTGGGGTAAAACCTAAAGGGAAAGACCTAGCACCAAATCCAATTTGCCATCTGATCTAACTTCTGGAGGCAGTCAAAATGAGTATTTGAATTCTTCCCTACCTTATTCCTGTGCTGAGATACAGGCTGCTCCAACCTGCTGTAAAATGCTTGATTTCGAGAGTGAGCGAAACTAATGAAAACATTGTTGGGGTAAAACCTAAAGGGAAAGACCTAGCACCAAATCCAATTTGCCATCTGATCTAACTTCTGGAGGCAGTCAAAATGATCCTTAGAATTCTTCCCTACCTTATTCCTGTGCTGAGATACAGGCTGCTCCAACCTGCTGTAAAATGCTTGATTTCGAGAGTGAGCGAAACTAATGAAAACATTGTTGGGGTAAAACCTAAAGGGAAAGACCTAGCACCAAATCCAATTTGCCATCTGATCTAACTTCTGGAAGCAGTCAAAATGATCCTTAGAATTCTTCCCTACCTTATTCCTGTGCTGAGATACAGGCTGCTCCAACCTGCTGTAAAATGCTTGATTTCGAGAGTGAGCGAAACTAATGAAAACATTGTTGGGGTAAAACCTAAAGGGAAAGACCTAGCACCAAATCCAATTTGCCATCTGATCTAACTTCTGGAGGCAGTCAAAATGAGTATTTGAATTCTTCCCTACCTTATTCCTGTGCTGAGATACAGGCTGCTCCAACCTGCTGTAAAATGCTTGATTTCGAGAGTGAGCGAAACTAATGAAAACATTGTTGGGGTAAAACCTAAAGGGAAAGACCTAGCACCAAATCCAATTTGCCATCTGATCTAACTTCTGGAGGCAGTCAAAATGATCCTTAGAATTCTTCCCTACCTTATTCCTGTGCTGAGATACAGGCTGCTCCAACCTGCTGTAAAATGCTTGATTTCGAGAGTGAGCGAAACTAATGAAAACATTGTTGGGGTAAAACCTAAAGGGAAAGACCTAGCACCAAATCCAATTTGCCATCTGATCTAACTTCTGGAGGCAGTCAAAATGATCCTTAGAATTCTTCCCTACCTTATTCCTGTGCTGAGATACAGGCTGCTCCAACCTGCTGTAAAATGCTTGCTTTCGAGAGTGAGCGAAACTAATGAAAACATTGTTGGGGTAAAACCTAAAGGGAAAGACCTAGCACCAAATCCAATTTGCCATCTGATCTAACTTCTGGAGGCAGTCAAAATGATCCTTAGAATTCTTCCCTACCTTATTCCTGTGCTGAGATACAGGCTGCTCCAACCTGCTGTAAAATGCTTGATTTCGAGAGTGAGCGAAACTAATGAAAACATTGTTGGGGTAAAACCTAAAGGGAAAGACCTAGCACCAAATCCAATTTGCCATCTGATCTAACTTCTGGAGGCAGTCAAAATGAGTATTTGAATTCTTCCCTACCTTATTCCTGTGCTGAGATACAGGCTGCTCCAACCTGCTGTAAAATGCTTGATTTCGAGAGTGAGCGAAACTAATGAAAACATTGTTGGGGTAAAACCTAAAGGGAAAGACCTAGCACCAAATCCAATTTGCCATCTGATCTAACTTCTGGAGGCAGTCAAAATGAGTATTTGAATTCTTCCCTACCTTATTCCTGTGCTGAGATACAGGCTGCTCCAACCTGCTGTAAAATGCTTGATTTCGAGAGTGAGCGAAACTAATGAAAACATTGTTGGGGTAAAACCTAAAGGGAAAGACCTAGCACCAAATCCAATTTGCCATCTGATCTAACTTCTGGAGGCAGTCAAGATGATCCTTAGAATTCTTCCCTACCTTATTCCTGTGCTGAGATACAGGCTGCTCCAACCTGCTGTAAAATGCTTGATTTTGAGAGTGAGCGAAACTAATGAAAATATTGTTGGGGTAAAACCTAAAGGGAAAGACCTAGCACCAAATCCAATTTGCCATCTGATCTAACTTCTGGAGGCAGTCAAAATGATCCTTAGAATTCTTCCCTACCTTATTCCTGTGCTGAGATACAGGCTGCTCCAACCTGCTGTAAAATGCTTGATTTCGAGAGTGAGCGAAACTAATGAAAACATTGTTGGGGTAAAACCTAAAGGGAAAGGCCTAGCACCAAATTGCATTGGCCATCTGATCTAACTTCTGGAGGCAGTCAAAATGAGTATTTGAATTCTTCCCTACCTTATTCCTGTGCTGAGATACAGGCTGCTCCAACCTGCTGTAAAATGCTTGATTTCGAGAGTGAGCGAAACTAATGAAAACATTGTTGGGGTAAAACCTAAAGGGAAAGACCTAGCACCAAATCCAATTTGCCATCTGATCTAACTTCTGGAGGCAGTCAAAATGATCCTTAGAATTCTTCCCTACCTTATTCCTGTGCTGAGATACAGGCTGCTCCAACCTGCTGTAAAATGCTTGCTTTCGAGAGTGAGCGAAACTAATGAAAACATTGTTGGGGTAAAACCTAAAGGGAAAGACCTAGCACCAAATCCAATTTGCCATCTGATCTAACTTCTGGAGGCAGTCAAAATGATCCTTAGAATTCTTCCCTACCTTATTCCTGTGCTGAGATACAGGCTGCTCCAACCTGCTGTAAAATGCTTGATTTCGAGAGTGAGCGAAACTAATGAAAACATTGTTGGGGTAAAACCTAAAGGGAAAGACCTAGCACCAAATCCAATTTGCCATCTGATCTAACTTCTGGAGGCAGTCAAAATGATCCTTAGAATTCTTCCCTACCTTATTCCTGTGCTGAGATACAGGCTGCTCCAACCTGCTGTAAAATGCTTGATTTCGAGAGTGAGCGAAACTAATGAAAACATTGTTGGGGTAAAACCTAAAGGGAAAGACCTAGCACCAAATCCAATTTGCCATCTGATCTAACTTCTGGAGGCAGTCAAAATGAGTATTTGAATTCTTCCCTACCTTATTCCTGTGCTGAGATACAGGCTGCTCCAACCTGCTGTAAAATGCTTGATTTCGAGAGTGAGCGAAACTAATGAAAACATTGTTGGGGTAAAACCTAAAGGGAAAGACCTAGCACCAAATCCAATTTGCCATCTGATCTAACTTCTGGAGGCAGTCAAGATGATCCTTAGAATTCTTCCCTACCTTATTCCTGTGCTGAGATACAGGCTGCTCCAACCTGCTGTAAAATGCTTGATTTTGAGAGTGAGCGAAACTAATGAAAATATTGTTGGGGTAAAACCTAAAGGGAAAGACCTAGCACCAAATCCAATTTGCCATCTGATCTAACTTCTGGAGGCAGTCAAAATGATCCTTAGAATTCTTCCCTACCTTATTCCTGTGCTGAGATACAGGCTGCTCCAACCTGCTGTAAAATGCTTGATTTCGAGAGTGAGCGAAACTAATGAAAACATTGTTGGGGTAAAACCTAAAGGGAAAGGCCTAGCACCAAATTGCATTGGCCATCTGATCTAACTTCTGGAGGCAGTCAAAATGAGTATTTGAATTCTTCCCTACCTTATTCCTGTGCTGAGATACAGGCTGCTCCAACCTGCTGTAAAATGCTTGATTTCGAGAGTGAGCGAAACTAATGAAAACATTGTTGGGGTAAAACCTAAAGGGAAAGACCTAGCACCAAATCCAATTTGCCATCTGATCTAACTTCTGCAGGCAGTCAAAATGAGTATTTGAATTCTTCCCTACCTTATTCCTGTGCTGAGATACAGGCTGCTCCAACCTGCTGTAAAATGCTTGATTTCGAGAGTGAGCGAAACTAATGAAAACATTGTTGGGGTAAAACCTAAAGGGAAAGACCTAGCACCAAATCCAATTTGCCATCTGATCTAACTTCTGGAGGCAGTCAAAATGATCCTTAGAATTCTTCCCTACCTTATTCCTGTGCTGAGATACAGGCTGCTCCAACCTGCTGTAAAATGCTTGATTTCGAGAGTGAGCGAAACTAATGAAAACATTGTTGGGGTAAAACCTAAAGGGAAAGACCTAGCACCAAATCCAATTTGCCATCTGATCTAACTTCTGGAGGCAGTCAAAATGATCCTTAGAATTCTTCCCTACCTTATTCCTGTGCTGAGATACAGGCTGCTCCAACCTGCTGTAAAATGCTTGATTTCGAGAGTGAGCGAAACTAATGAAAACATTGTTGGGGTAAAACCTAAAGGGAAAGACCTAGCACCAAATCCAATTTGCCATCTGATCTAACTTCTGGAGGCAGTCAAAATGATCCTTAGAATTCTTCCCTACCTTATTCCTGTGCTGAGATACAGGCTGCTCCAACCTGCTGTAAAATGCTTGCTTTCGAGAGTGAGCGAAACTAATGAAAACATTGTTGGGGTAAAACCTAAAGGGAAAGACCTAGCACCAAATCCAATTTGCCATCTGATCTAACTTCTGGAGGCAGTCAAAATGATCCTTAGAATTCTTCCCTACCTTATTCCTGTGCTGAGATACAGGCTGCTCCAACCTGCTGTAAAATGCTTGATTTCGAGAGTGAGCGAAACTAATGAAAACATTGTTGGGGTAAAACCTAAAGGGAAAGACCTAGCACCAAATCCAATTTGCCATCTGATCTAACTTCTGGAGGCAGTCAAAATGAGTATTTGAATTCTTCCCTACCTTATTCCTGTGCTGAGATACAGGCTGCTCCAACCTGCTGTAAAATGCTTGATTTCGAGAGTGAGCGAAACTAATGAAAACATTGTTGGGGTAAAACCTAAAGGGAAAGACCTAGCACCAAATCCAATTTGCCATCTGATCTAACTTCTGGAGGCAGTCAAAATGAGTATTTGAATTCTTCCCTACCTTATTCCTGTGCTGAGATACAGGCTGCTCCAACCTGCTGTAAAATGCTTGATTTCGAGAGTGAGCGAAACTAATGAAAACATTGTTGGGGTAAAACCTAAAGGGAAAGACCTAGCACCAAATCCAATTTGCCATCTGATCTAACTTCTGGAGGCAGTCAAGATGATCCTTAGAATTCTTCCCTACCTTATTCCTGTGCTGAGATACAGGCTGCTCCAACCTGCTGTAAAATGCTTGATTTTGAGAGTGAGCGAAACTAATGAAAATATTGTTGGGGTAAAACCTAAAGGGAAAGACCTAGCACCAAATCCAATTTGCCATCTGATCTAACTTCTGGAGGCAGTCAAAATGATCCTTAGAATTCTTCCCTACCTTATTCCTGTGCTGAGATACAGGCTGCTCCAACCTGCTGTAAAATGCTTGATTTCGAGAGTGAGCGAAACTAATGAAAACATTGTTGGGGTAAAACCTAAAGGGAAAGACCTAGCACCAAATCCAATTTGCCATCTGATCTAACTTCTGGAGGCAGTCAAAATGATCCTTAGAATTATTCCCTACCTTATTCCTGTGCTGAGATACAGGCTGCTCCAACCTGCTGTAAAATGCTTGATTTCGAGAGTGAGCGAAACTAATGAAAACATTGTTGGGGTAAAACCTAAAGGGAAAGACCTAGTACCAAATCCAATTTGCCATCTGATCTAACTTCTGGAGGCAGTCAAAATGAGTATTTGAATTCTTCCCTACCTTATTCCTGTGCTGAGATACAGGCTGCTCCAACCTGCTGTAAAATGCTTGATTTCGAGAGTGAGCGAAACTAATGAAAACATTGTTGGGGTAAAACCTAAAGGGAAAGACCTAGCACCAAATCCAATTTGCCATCTGATCTAACTTCTGGAGGCAGTCAAAATGATCCTTAGAATTCTTTCCTACCTTATTCCTGTGCTGAGATACAGGCTGCTCCAACCTGCTGTAAAATGCTTGATTTCGAGAGTGAGCGAAACTAATGAAAACATTGTTGGGGTAAAACCTAAAGGGAAAGACCTAGCACCAAATCCAATTTGCCATCTGATCTAACTTCTGGAGGCAGTCAAAATGATCCTTAGAATTCTTCCCTACCTTATTCCTGTGCTGAGATACAGGCTGCTCCAACCTCCTGTAAAATGCTTGATTTCGAGAGTGAGCGAAACTAATGAAAACATTGTTGGGGTAAAACCTAAAGGGAAAGACCTAGCACCAAATCCAATTTGCCATCTGATCTAACTTCTGGAGGCAGTCAAAATGAGTATTTGAATTCTTCCCTACCTTATTCCTGTGCTGAGATACAGGCTGCTCCAACCTGCTGTAAAATGCTTGATTTCGAGAGTGAGGGAAACTAATGAAAACATTGTTGGGGTAAAACCTAAAGGGAAAGACCTAGCACCAAATCCAATTTGCCATCTGATCTAACTTCTGGAGGCAGTCAAAATGATCCTTAGAATTCTTCCCTGCCTTATTCCTGTGCTGAGATACAGGCTGCTCCAACCTGCTGTAAAATGCTTGATTTCGAGAGTGAGCGAAACTAATGAAAACATTGTTGGGGTAAAACCTAAAGGGAAAGACCTAGCACCAAATCCAATTTGCCATCTGATCTAACTTCTGGAGGCAGTCAAAATGAGTATTTGAATTCTTCCCTACCTTATTCCTGTGCTGAGATACAGGCTGCTCCAACCTGCTGTAAAATGCTTGATTTCGAGAGCGAGCGAAACTAATGAAAACATTGTTGGGGTAAAACCTAAAGGGAAAGACCTAGCACCAAATCCAATTTGCCATCTGATCTAACTTCTGGAGGCAGTCAAAATGAGTATTTGAATTCTTCCCTACCTTATTCCTGTGCTGAGATACAGGCTGCTCCAACCTGCTGTAAAATGCTTGATTTCGAGAGTGAGCGAAACTAATGAAAACATTGTTGGGGTAAAACCTAAAGGGAAAGACCTAGCACCAAATCCAATTTGCCATCTGATCTAACTTCTGGAGGCAGTCAAAATGAGTATTTGAATTCTTCCCTACCTTATTCCTGTGCTGAGATACAGGCTGCTCCAACCTGCTGTAAAATGCTTGATTTCGAGAGTGAGCGAAACTAATGAAAACATTGTTGGGGTAAAACCTAAAGGGAAAGACCTAGCACCAAATCCAATTTGCCATCTGATCTAACTTCTGGAGGCAGTCAAAATGATCCTTAGAATTCTTCCCTACCTTATTCCTGTGCTGAGATACAGGCTGCTCCAACCTGCTGTAAAATGCTTGATTTCGAGAGTGAGCGAAACTAATGAAAACATTGTTGGGGTAAAACCTAAAGGGAAAGACCTAGCACCAAATCCAATTTGCCATCTGATCTAACTTCTGGAGGCAGTCAAAATGAGTATTTGAATTCTTCCCTACCTTATTCCTGTGCTGAGATACAGGCTGCTCCAACCTCCTGTAAAATGCTTGATTTCGAGAGCGAGCGAAACTAATGAAAACATTGTTGGGGTAAAACCTAAAGGGAAAGACCTAGCACCAAATCCAATTTGCCATCTGATCTAACTTCTGGAGGCAGTCAAAATGAGTATTTGAATTCTTCCCTACCTTATTCCTGTGCTGAGATACAGGCTGCTCCAACCTGCTGTAAAATGCTTGATTTCGAGAGTGAGCGAAACTAATGAAAACATTGTTGGGGTAAAACCTAAAGGGAAAGACCTAGCACCAAATCCAATTTGCCATCTGATCTAACTTCTGGAGGCAGTCAAAATGATCCTTAGAATTCTTCCCTACCTTATTCCTGTGCTGAGATACAGGCTGCTCCAACCTGCTGTAAAATGCTTGATTTCGAGAGTGAGCGAAACTAATGAAAACATTGTTGGGGTAAAACCTAAAGGGAAAGACCTAGCACCAAATCCAATTTGCCATCTGATCTAACTTCTGGAGGCAGTCAAAATGAGTATTTGAATTCTTCCCTACCTTATTCCTGTGCTGAGATACAGGCTGCTCCAACCTGCTGTAAAATGCTTGATTTCGAGAGTGAGCGAAACTAATGAAAACATTGTTGGGGTAAAACCTAAAGGGAAAGACCTAGCACCAAATCCAATTTGCCATCTGATCTAACTTCTGGAGGCAGTCAAAATGAGTATTTGAATTCTTCCCTACCTTATTCCTGTGCTGAGATACAGGCTGCTCCAACCTGCTGTAAAATGCTTGATTTCGAGAGTGAGCGAAACTAATGAAAACATTGTTGGGGTAAAACCTAAAGGGAAAGACCTAGCACCAAATCCAATTTGCCATCTGATCTAACTTCTGGAGGCAGTCAAAATGATCCTTAGAATTCTTCCCTACCTTATTCCTGTGCTGAGATACAGGCTGCTCCAACCTGCTGTAAAATGCTTGATTTCGAGAGTGAGCGAAACTAATGAAAACATTGTTGGGGTAAAACCTAAAGGGAAAGACCTAGCACCAAATCCAATTTGCCATCTGATCTAACTTCTGGAGGCAGTCAAAATGAGTATTTGAATTCTTCCCTACCTTATTCCTGTGCTGAGATACAGGCTGCTCCAACCTGCTGTAAAATGCTTGATTTCGAGAGTGAGCGAAACTAATGAAAACATTGTTGGGGTAAAACCTAAAGGGAAAGACCTAGCACCAAATCCAATTTGCCATCTGATCTAACTTCTGGAGGCAGTCAAAATGATCCTTAGAATTATTCCCTACCTTATTCCTGTGCTGAGATACAGGCTGCTCCAACCTGCTGTAAAATGCTTGATTTCGAGAGCGAGCGAAACTAATGAAAACATTGTTGGGGTAAAACCTAAAGGGAAAGACCTAGCACCAAATCCAATTTGCCATCTGATCTAACTTCTGGAGGCAGTCAAAATGAGTATTTGAATTCTTCCCTACCTTATTCCTGTGCTGAGATACAGGCTGCTCCAACCTGCTGTAAAATGCTTGATTTCGAGAGTGAGCGAAACTAATGAAAACATTGTTGGGGTAAAACCTAAAGGGAAAGACCTAGCACCAAATCCAATTTGCCATCTGATCTAACTTCTGGAGGCAGTCAAAATGAGTATTTGAATTCTTCCCTACCTTATTCCTGTGCTGAGATACAGGCTGCTCCAACCTGCTGTAAAATGCTTGATTTCGAGAGCGAGCGAAACTAATGAAAACATTGTTGGGGTAAAACCTAAAGGGAAAGACCTAGCACCAAATCCAATTTGCCATCTGATCTAACTTCTGGAGGCAGTCAAAATGAGTATTTGAATTCTTCCCTACCTTATTCCTGTGCTGAGATACAGGCTGCTCCAACCTGCTGTAAAATGCTTGATTTCGAGAGTGAGCGAAACTAATGAAAACATTGTTGGGGTAAAACCTAAAGGGAAAGACCTAGCACCAAATCCAATTTGCCATCTGATCTAACTTCTGGAGGCAGTCAAAATGATCCTTAGAATTCTTCCCTACCTTATTCCTGTGCTGAGATACAGGCTGCTCCAACCTGCTGTAAAATGCTTGATTTCGAGAGTGAGCGAAACTAATGAAAACATTGTTGGGGTAAAACCTAAAGGGAAAGACCTAGCACCAAATCCAATTTGCCATCTGATCTAACTTCTGGAGGCAGTCAAAATGATCCTTAGAATTCTTCCCTACCTTATTCCTGTGCTGAGATACAGGCTGCTCCAACCTGCTGTAAAATGCTTGATTTTGAGAGTGAGCGAAACTAATGAAAACATTGTTGGGGTAAAACCTAAAGGGAAAGACCTAGCACCAAATCCAATTTGCCATCTGATCTAACTTCTGGAGGCAGTCAAAATGAGTATTTGAATTCTTCCCTACCTTATTCCTGTGCTGAGATACAGGCTGCTCCAACCTGCTGTAAAATGCTTGATTTCGAGAGTGAGCGAAACTAATGAAAACATTGTTGGGGTAAAACCTAAAGGGAAAGACCTAGCACCAAATCCAATTTGCCATCTGATCTAACTTCTGGAGGCAGTCAAAATGATCCTTAGAATTCTTCCCTACCTTATTCCTGTGCTGAGATACAGGCTGCTCCAACCTGCTGTAAAATGCTTGATTTCGAGAGTGAGCAAAACTAATGAAAACATTGTTGGGGTAAAACCTAAACGGAAAGACCTAGCACCAAATCCAATTTGCCATCTGATCTAACTTCTGGAGGCAGTCAAAATGAGTATTTGAATTCTTCCCTACCTTATTCCTGTGCTGAGATACAGGCTGCTCCAACCTGCTGTAAAATGCTTGATTTCGAGAGTGAGCGAAACTAATGAAAACATTGTTGGGGTAAAACCTAAAGGGAAAGACCTAGCACCAAATCCAATTTGCCATCTGATCTAACTTCTGGAGGCAGTCAAAATGATCCTTAGAATTCTTCCCTACCTTATTCCTGTGCTGAGATACAGGCTGCTCCAACCTGCTGTAAAATGCTTGATTTCGAGAGTGAGCGAAACTAATGAAAACATTGTTGGGGTAAAACCTAAAGGGAAAGACCTAGCACCAAATCCAATTTGCCATCTGATCTAACTTCTGGAGGCAGTCAAAATGATCCTTAGAATTCTTCCCTACCTTATTCCTGTGCTGAGATACAGGCTGCTCCAACCTGCTGTAAAATGCTTGATTTCGAGAGTGAGCGAAACTAATGAAAACATTGTTGGGGTAAAACCTAAAGGGAAAGACCTAGCACCAAATCCAATTTGCCATCTGATCTAACTTCTGGAGGCAGTCAAAATGATCCGTAGAATTCTTCCCTACCTTATTCCTGTGCTGAGATACAGGCTGCTCCAACCTGCTGTAAAATGCTTGATTTTGAGAGTGAGCGAAACTAATGAAAACATTGTTGGGGTAAAACCTAAAGGGAAAGACCTAGCACCAAATCCAATTTGCCATCTGATCTAACTTCTGGAGGCAGTCAAAATGAGTATTTGAATTCTTCCCTACCTTATTCCTGTGCTGAGATACAGGCTGCTCCAACCTGCTGTAAAATGCTTGATTTCGAGAGTGAGCGAAACTAATGAAAACATTGTTGGGGTAAAACCTAAAGGGAAAGACCTAGCACCAAATCCAATTTGCCATCTGATCTAACTTCTGGAGGCAGTCAAAATGATCCTTAGAATTCTTCCCTACCTTATTCCTGTGCTGAGATACAGGCTGCTCCAACCTGCTGTAAAATGCTTGATTTCGAGAGTGAGCGAAACTAATGAAAACATTGTTGGGGTAAAACCTAAAGGGAAAGACCTAGCACCAAATCCAATTTGCCATCTGATCTAACTTCTGGAGGCAGTCAAAATGAGTATTTGAATTCTTCCCTACCTTATTCCTGTGCTGAGATACAGGCTGCTCCAACCTCCTGTAAAATGCTTGATTTCGAGAGTGAGCGAAACTAATGAAAACATTGTTGGGGTAAAACCTAAAGGGAAAGACCTAGCACCAAATCCAATTTGCCATCTGATCTAACTTCTGGAGGCAGTCAAAATGAGTATTTGAATTCTTCCCTACCTTATTCCTGTGCTGAGATACAGGCTGCTCCAACCTGCTGTAAAATGCTTGATTTCGAGAGTGAGCGAAACTAATGAAAACATTGTTGGGGTAAAACCTAAAGGGAAAGACCTAGCACCAAATCCAATTTGCCATCTGATCTAACTTCTGGAGGCAGTCAAAATGATCCTTAGAATTCTTCCCTACCTTATTCCTGTGCTGAGATACAGGCTGCTCCAACCTGCTGTAAAATGCTTGATTTCGAGAGTGAGCGAAACTAATGAAAACATTGTTGGGGTAAAACCTAAAGGGAAAGACCTAGCACCAAATCCAATTTGCCATCTGATCTAACTTCTGGAGGCAGTCAAAATGATCCTTAGAATTCTTCCCTACCTTATTCCTGTGCTGAGATACAGGCTGCTCCAACCTGCTGTAAAATGCTTGATTTCGAGAGTGAGCGAAACTAATGAAAACATTGTTGGGGTAAAACCTAAAGGGAAAGACCTAGCACCAAATCCAATTTGCCATCTGATCTAACTTCTGGAGGCAGTCAAAATGATCCTTAGAATTCTTCCCTACCTTATTCCTGTGCTGAGATACAGGCTGCTCCAACCTGCTGTAAAATGCTTGATTTCGAGAGTGAGCGAAACTAATGAAAACATTGTTGGGGTAAAACCTAAAGGGAAAGACCTAGCACCAAATCCAATTTGCCATCTGATCTAACTTCTGGAGGCAGTCAAAATGAGTATTTGAATTCTTCCCTACCTTATTCCTGTGCTGAGATACAGGCTGCTCCAACCTGCTGTAAAAATGCTTGATTTCGAGAGTGAGCGAAACTAATGAAAACATTGTTGGGGTAAAACTAAAGGGAAAGACCTAGCACCAAATCCAATTTGCCATCTGATCTAACTTCTGGAGGCAGTCAAAATGATCCTTAGAATTCTTCCCTACCTTATTCCTGTGCTGAGATACAGGCTGCTCCAACCTGCTGTAAAATGCTTGATTTCGAGAGTGAGCGAAACTAATGAAAACATTGTTGGGGTAAAACCTAAAGGGAAAGACCTAGCACCAAATCCAATTTGCCATCTGATCTAACTTCTGGAGGCAGTCAAAATGAGTATTTGAATTCTTCCCTACCTTATTCCTGTGCTGAGATACAGGCTGCTCCAACCTCCTGTAAAATGCTTGATTTCGAGAGTGAGCGAAACTAATGAAAACATTGTTGGGGTAAAACCTAAAGGGAAAGACCTAGCACCAAATCCAATTTGCCATCTGATCTAACTTCTGGAGGCAGTCAAAATGAGTATTTGAATTCTTCCCTACCTTATTCCTGTGCTGAGATACAGGCTGCTCCAACCTGCTGTAAAATGCTTGATTTCGAGAGTGAGCGAAACTAATGAAAACATTGTTGGGGTAAAACCTAAAGGGAAAGACCTAGCACCAAATCCAATTTGCCATCTGATCTAACTTCTGGAGGCAGTCAAAATGATCCTTAGAATTCTTCCCTACCTTATTCCTGTGCTGAGATACAGGCTGCTCCAACCTGCTGTAAAATGCTTGATTTCGAGAGTGAGCGAAACTAATGAAAACATTGTTGGGGTAAAACCTAAAGGGAAAGACCTAGCACCAAATCCAATTTGCCATCTGATCTAACTTCTGCAGGCAGTCAAAATGATCCTTAGAATTCTTCCCTACCTTATTCCTGTGCTGAGATACAGGCTGCTCCAACCTGCTGTAAAATGCTTGATTTCGAGAGTGAGCGAAACTAATGAAAACATTGTTGGGGTAAAACCTAAAGGGAAAGACCTAGCACCAAATCCAATTTGCCATCTGATCTAACTTCTGGAGGCAGTCAAAATGATCCTTAGAATTCTTCCCTACCTTATTCCTGTGCTGAGATACAGGCTGCTCCAACCTGCTGTAAAATGCTTGATTTCGAGAGTGAGCGAAACTAATGAAAACATTGTTGGGGTAAAACCTAAAGGGAAAGACCTAGCACCAAATCCAATTTGCCATCTGATCTAACTTCTGCAGGCAGTCAAAATGATCCTTAGAATTCTTCCCTACCTTATTCCTGTGCTGAGATACAGGCTGCTCCAACCTGCTGTAAAATGCTTGATTTCGAGAGGGAGCGAAACTAATGAAAACATTGTTGGGGTAAAACCTAAAGGGAAAGACCTAGCACCAAATCCAATTTGCCATCTGATCTAACTTCTGGAGGCAGTCAAAATGATCCTTAGAATTCTTCCCTACCTTATTCCTGTGCTGAGATACAGGCTGCTCCAACCTGCTGTAAAATGCTTGATTTTGAGAGTGAGCGAAACTAATGAAAACATTGTTGGGGTAAAACCTAAAGGGAAAGACCTAGCACCAAATCCAATTTGCCATCTGATCTAACTTCTGGAGGCAGTCAAAATGAGTATTTGAATTCTTCCCTACCTTATTCCTGTGCTGAGATACAGGCTGCTCCAACCTGCTGTAAAATGCTTGATTTCGAGAGTGAGCGAAACTAATGAAAACATTGTTGGGGTAAAACCTAAAGGGAAAGACCTAGCACCAAATCCAATTTGCCATCTGATCTAACTTCTGGAGGCAGTCAAAATGATCCTTAGAATTCTTCCTACCTTATTCCTGTGCTGAGATACAGGCTGCTCCAACCTGCTGTAAAATGCTTGATTTCGAGAGTGAGCGAAACTAATGAAAACATTGTTGGGGTAAAACCTAAAGGGAAAGACCTAGCACCAAATCCAATTTGCCATCTGATCTAACTTCTGGAGGCAGTCAAAATGAGTATTTGAATTCTTCCCTACCTTATTCCTGTGCTGAGATACAGGCTGCTCCAACCTGCTGTAAAATGCTTGATTTCGAGAGTGAGCGAAACTAATGAAAACATTGTTGGGGTAAAACCTAAAGGGAAAAGACCTAGCACCAAATCCAATTTGCCATCTGATCTAACTTCTGGAGGCAGTCAAAATGATCCTTAGAATTCTTCCCTACCTTATTCCTGTGCTGAGATACAGGCTGCTCCAACCTGCTGTAAAATGCTTGATTTCGAGAGGTGAGCGAAACTAATGAAAACATTGTTGGGGTAAAACCTAAAGGGAAAGACCTAGCACCAAATCCAATTTGCCATCTGATCTAACTTCTGGAGGCAGTCAAAATGATCCTTAGAATTCTTCCCTACCTTATTCCTGTGCTGAGATACAGGCTGCTCCAACCTGCTGTAAAATGCTTGATTTCGAGAGTGAGCGAAACTAATGTAAACATTGTTGGGGTAAAACCTAAAGGGAAAGACCTAGCACCAAATCCAATTTGCCATCTGATCTAACTTCTGGAGGCAGTCAAAATGATCCTTAGAATTCTTCCCTACCTTATTCCTGTGCTGAGATACAGGCTGCTCCAACCTGCTGTAAAATGCTTGATTTCGAGAGTGAGCGAAACTAATGAAAACATTGTTGGGGTAAAACCTAAAGGGAAAGACCTAGCACCAAATCCAACTTGCCATCTGATCTAACTTCTGGAGGCAGTCAAAATGAGTATTTGAATTCTTCCCTACCTTATTCCTGTGCTGAGATACAGGCTGCTCCAACCTGCTGTAATATGCTTGATTTCGAGAGTGAGCGAAACTAATGAAAACATTGTTGGGGTAAAACCTAAAGGGAAAGACCTAGCACCAAATCCAATTTGCCATCTGATCTAACTTCTGGAGGCAGTCAAAATGATCCTTAGAATTCTTCCCTACCTTATTCCTGTGCTGAGATACAGGCTGCTCCAACCTGCTGTAAAATGCTTGATTTCGAGAGTGAGCGAAACTAATGAAAACATTGTTGGGGTAAAACCTAAAGGGAAAGACCTAGCACCAAATCCAATTTGCCATCTGATCTAACTTCTGGAGGCAGTCAAAATGAGTATTTGAATTCTTCCCT
This sequence comes from Melanerpes formicivorus, assembly GCF_026170545.1. Classification (NCBI taxonomy): domain Eukaryota; kingdom Metazoa; phylum Chordata; class Aves; order Piciformes; family Picidae; genus Melanerpes; species Melanerpes formicivorus. The sequence continues at coordinate 76,473 of NW_027142746.1, read as the reverse complement.
ACCTTATTCCTGTGCTGAGATACAGGCTGCTCCAACCTGCTGTAAAATGCTTGATTTCGAGAGTGAGCGAAACTAATGAAAACATTGTTGGGGTAAAACCTAAAGGGAAAGACCTAGCACCAAATCCAATTTGCCATCTGATCTAACTTCTGGAGGCAGTCAAAATGATCCTTAGAATTCTTCCCTACCTTATTCCTGTGCTGAGATACAGGCTGCTCCAACCTGCTGTAAAATGCTTGATTTCGAGAGTGAGCGAAACTAATGAAAACATTGTTGGGGTAAAACCTAAAGGGAAAGACCTAGCACCAAATCCAATTTGCCATCTGATCTAACTTCTGGAGGCAGTCAAAATGATCCTTAGAATTCTTCCCTACCTTATTCCTGTGCTGAGATACAGGCTGCTCCAACCTGCTGTAAAATGCTTGATTTCGAGAGTGAGCGAAACTAATGAAAACATTGTTGGGGTAAAACCTAAACGGAAAGACCTAGCACCAAATCCAATTTGCCATCTGATCTAACTTCTGGAGGCAGTCAAAATGATCCTTAGAATTCTTCCCTACCTTATTCCTGTGCTGAGATACAGGCTGCTCCAACCTGCTGTAAAATGCTTGATTTCGAGAGTGAGCGAAACTAATGAAAACATTGTTGGGGTAAAACCTAAAGGGAAAGACCTAGCACCAAATCCAATTTGCCATCTGATCTAACTTCTGGAGGCAGTCAAAATGATCCTTAGAATTCTTCCCTACCTTATTCCTGTGCTGAGATACAGGCTGCTCCAACCTGCTGTAAAATGCTTGATTTCGAGAGTGAGCGAAACTAATGAAAACATTGTTGGGGGTAAAACCTAAAGGGAAAGACCTAGCACCAAATCCAATTTGCCATCTGATCTAACTTCTGGAGGCAGTCAAAATGAGTATTTGAATTCTTCCCTACCTTATTCCTGTGCCGAGATACAGGCTGCTCCAACCTGCTGTAAAATGCTTGATTTGGAGAGTGAGCGAAACTAATGAAAACATTGTTGGGTAAAACCTAAAGGGAAAGACCTAGCACCAAATCCAATTTGCCATCTGATCTAACTTCTGGAGGCAGTCAAAATGATCCTTAGAATTCTTCCCTACCTTATTCCTGTGCTGAGATACAGGCTGCTCCAACCTGCTGTAAAATGCTTGATTTCGAGAGTGAGCGAAACTAATGAAAACATTGTTGGGGTAAAACCTAAAGGGAAAGACCTAGCACCAAATCCAATTTGCCATCTGATCTAACTTCTGGAGGCAGTCAAAATGATCCTTAGAATTCTTCCCTACCTTATTCCTGTGCTGAGATACAGGCTGCTCCAACCTGCTGTAAAATGCTTGATTTCGAGAGTGAGCGAAACTAATGAAAACATTGTTGGGGTAAAACCTAAAGGGAAAGACCTAGCACCAAATCCAATTTGCCATCTGATCTAACTTCTGGAGGCAGTCAAAATGATCCTTAGAATTCTTCCCTACCTTATTCCTGTGCTGAGATACAGGCTGCTCCAACCTGCTGTAAAATGCTTGATTTCGAGAGTGAGCAAAACTAATGAAAACATTGTTGGGGTAAAACCTAAAGGGAAAGACCTAGCACCAAATCCAATTTGCCATCTGATCTAACTTCTGGAGGCAGTCAAAATGAGTATTTGAATTCTTCCCTACCTTATTCCTGTGCTGAGATACAGGCTGCTCCAACCTGCTGTAAAATGCTTGATTTCGAGAGTGAGCGAAACTAATGAAAACATTGTTGGGGTAAAACCTAAAGGGAAAGACCTAGCACCAAATCCAATTTGCCATCTGATCTAACTTCTGGAGGCAGTCAAAATGATCCTTAGAATTCTTCCCTACCTTATTCCTGTGCTGAGATACAGGCTGCTCCAACCTGCTGTAAAATGCTTGATTTCGAGAGTGAGCGAAACTAATGAAAACATTGTTGGGGTAAAACCTAAAGGGAAAGACCTAGCACCAAATCCAATTTGCCATCTGATCTAACTTCTGGAGGCAGTCAAAATGATCCTTAGAATTCTTCCCTACCTTATTCCTGTGCTGAGATACAGGCTGCTCCAACCTGCTGTAAAATGCTTGATTTCGAGAGTGAGCGAAACTAATGAAAACATTGTTGGGGTAAAACCTAAACGGAAAGACCTAGCACCAAATCCAATTTGCCATCTGATCTAACTTCTGGAGGCAGTCAAAATGATCCTTAGAATTCTTCCCTACCTTATTCCTGTGCTGAGATACAGGCTGCTCCAACCTGCTGTAAAATGCTTGATTTCGAGAGTGAGCGAAACTAATGAAAACATTGTTGGGGTAAAACCTAAAGGGAAAGACCTAGCACCAAATCCAATTTGCCATCTGATCTAACTTCTGGAGGCAGTCAAAATGATCCTTAGAATTCTTCCCTACCTTATTCCTGTGCTGAGATACAGGCTGCTCCAACCTGCTGTAAAATGCTTGATTTCGAGAGTGAGCGAAACTAATGAAAACATTGTTGGGGTAAAACCTAAAGGGAAAGACCTAGCACCAAATCCAATTTGCCATCTGATCTAACTTCTGGAGGCAGTCAAAATGAGTATTTGAATTCTTCCCTACCTTATTCCTGTGCCGAGATACAGGCTGCTCCAACCTGCTGTAAAATGCTTGATTTGGAGAGTGAGCGAAACTAATGAAAACATTGTTGGGGTAAAACCTAAAGGGAAAGACCTAGCACCAAATCCAATTTGCCATCTGATCTAACTTCTGGAGGCAGTCAAAATGATCCTTAGAATTCTTCCCTACCTTATTCCTGTGCTGAGATACAGGCTGCTCCAACCTGCTGTAAAATGCTTGATTTCGAGAGTGAGCGAAACTAATGAAAACATTGTTGGGGTAAAACCTAAAGGGAAAGACCTAGCACCAAATCCAATTTGCCATCTGATCTAACTTCTGGAGGCAGTCAAAATGATCCTTAGAATTCTTCCCTACCTTATTCCTGTGCTGAGATACAGGCTGCTCCAACCTGCTGTAAAATGCTTGCTTTCGAGAGTGAGCGAAACTAATGAAAACATTGTTGGGGTAAAACCTAAAGGGAAAGACCTAGCACCAAATCCAATTTGCCATCTGATCTAACTTCTGGAGGCAGTCAAAATGATCCTTAGAATTCTTCCCTACCTTATTCCTGTGCTGAGATACAGGCTGCTCCAACCTGCTGTAAAATGCTTGATTTCGAGAGTGAGCGAAACTAATGAAAACATTGTTGGGGTAAAACCTAAAGGGAAAGACCTAGCACCAAATCCAATTTGCCATCTGATCTAACTTCTGGAGGCAGTCAAAATGAGTATTTGAATTCTTCCCTACCTTATTCCTGTGCTGAGATACAGGCTGCTCCAACCTGCTGTAAAATGCTTGATTTCGAGAGTGAGCGAATCTAATGAAAACATTGTTGGGGTAAAACCTAAAGGGAAAGACCTAGCACCAAATCCAATTTGCCATCTGATCTAACTTCTGGAGGCAGTCAAAATGAGTATTTGAATTCTTCCCTACCTTATTCCTGTGCTGAGATACAGGCTGCTCCAACCTGCTGTAAAATGCTTGATTTCGAGAGTGAGCGAAACTGATGAAAATATTGTTGGGGTAAAACCTAAAGGGAAAGACCTAGCACCAAATCCAATTTGCCATCTGATCTAACTTCTGGAGGCAGTCAAAATGATCCTTAGAATTCTTCCCTACCTTATTCCTGTGCTGAGATACAGGCTGCTCCAACCTGCTGTAAAATGCTTGATTTCGAGAGTGAGCGAAACTAATGAAAACATTGTTGGGGTAAAACCTAAAGGGAAAGACCTAGCACCAAATCCAATTTGCCATCTGATCTAACTTCTGGAGGCAGTCAAAATTATCCTTAGAATTCTTCCCTACCTTATTCCTGTGCTGAGATACAGGCTGCTCCAACCTGCTGTAAAATGCTTGATTTCGAGAGTGAGCGAAACTAATGAAAACATTGTTGGGGTAAAACCTAAAGGGAAAGACCTAGCACCAAATCCAATTTGCCATCTGATCTAACTTCTGGAGGCAGTCAAAATGAGTATTTGAATTCTTCCCTACCTTATTCCTGTGCTGAGATACAGGCTGCTCCAACCTGCTGTAAAATGCTTGATTTCGAGAGTGAGCGAAACTAATGAAAACATTGTTGGGGTAAAACCTAAAGGGAAAGGCCTAGCACCAAATCCAATTTGCCATCTGATCTAACTTCTGGAGGCAGTCAAAATGATCCTTAGAATTCTTCCCTACCTTATTCCTGTGCTGAGATACAGGCTGCTCCAACCTACTGTAAAATGCTTGATTTCGAGAGTGAGCGAAACTAATGAAAACATTGTTGGGGTAAAACCTAAAGGGAAAGACCTAGCACCAAATCCAATTTGCCATCTGATCTAACTTCTGGAGGCAGTCAAAATGATCCTTAGAATTCTTCCCTACCTTATTCCTGTGCTGAGATACAGGCTGCTCCAACCTGCTGTAAAATGCTTGATTTTGAGAGTGAGCGAAACTAATGAAAACATTGTTGGGGTAAAACCTAAAGGGAAAGACCTAGCACCAAATCCAATTTGCCATCTGATCTAACTTCTGGAGGCAGTTAAAATTATCCTTAGAATTCTTCCCTACCTTATTCCTGTGCTGAGATACAGGCTGCTCCAACCTGCTGTAAAATGCTTGATTTCGAGAGTGAGCGAAACTAATGAAAACATTGTTGGGGTAAAACCTAAAGGGAAAGACCTAGCACCAAATCCAATTTGCCATCTGATCTAACTTCTGGAGGCAGTCAAAATGATCCTTAGAATTCTTCCCTACCTCATTCCTGTGCTGAGATACAGGCTGCTCCAACCTGCTGTAAAATGCTTGATTTCGAGAGTGAGCGAAACTAATGAAAACATTGTTGGGGTAAAACCTAAAGGGAAAGACCTAGCACCAAATCCAATTTGCCATCTGATCTAACTTCTGGAGGCAGTCAAAATGATCCTTAGAATTCTTCCCTACCTTATTCCTGTGCTGAGATACAGGCTGCTCCAACCTGCTGTAAAATGCTTGATTTCGAGAGTGAGCGAAACTAATGAAAACATTGTTGGGGTAAAACCTAAAGGGAAAGACCTAGCACCAAATCCAATTTGCCATCTGATCTAACTTCTGGAGGCAGTCAAAATGAGTATTTGAATTCTTCCCTACCTTATTCCTGTGCTGAGATACAGGCTGCTCCAACCTGCTGTAAAATGCTTGATTTCGAGAGTGAGCGAAACTAATGAAAACATTGTTGGGGTAAAACCTAAAGGGAAAGACCTAGCACCAAATCCAATTTGCCATCTGATCTAACTTCTGGAGGCAGTCAAAATGATCCTTAGAATTCTTCCCTACCTTATTCCTGTGCTGAGATACAGGCTGCTCCAACCTGCTGTAAAATGCTTGATTTCGAGAGTGAGCGAAACTAATGAAAACATTGTTGGGGTAAAACCTAAAGGGAAAGACCTAGCACCAAATCCAATTTGCCATCTGATCTAACTTCTGCAGGCAGTCAAAATGAGTATTTGAATTCTTCCCTACCTTATTCCTGTGCTGAGATACAGGCTGCTCCAACCTGCTGTAAAATGCTTGATTTCGAGAGTGAGCGAAACTAATGAAAACATTGTTGGGGTAAAACCTAAAGGGAAAGGCCTAGCACCAAATCCAATTTGCCATCTGATCTAACTTCTGGAGGCAGTCAAAATGATCCTTAGAATTCTTCCCTACCTTATTCCTGTGCTGAGATACAGGCTGCTCCAACCTGCTGTAAAATGCTTGATTTCGAGAGTGAGCGAAACTAATGAAAACATTGTTGGGGTAAAACCTAAAGGGAAAGACCTAGCACCAAATCCAATTTGCCATCTGATCTAACTTCTGGAGGCAGTCAAAATGATCCTTAGAATTCTTCCCTACCTTATTCCTGTGCTGAGATACAGGCTGCTCCAACCTGCTGTAAAATGCTTGATTTCGAGAGTGAGCGAAACTAATGAAAACATTGTTGGGGTAAAACCTAAAGGGAAAGACCTAGCACCAAATCCAATTTGCCATCTGATCTAACTTCTGGAGGCAGTCAAAATGAGTATTTGAATTCTTCCCTACCTTATTCCTGTGCTGAGATACAGGCTGCTCCAACCTGCTGTAAAATGCTTGATTTCGAGAGTGAGCGAAACTAATGTAAACATTGTTGGGGTAAAACCTAAAGGGAAAGACCTAGCACCAAATCCAATTTGCCATCTGATCTAACTTCTGGAGGCAGTCAAAATGATCCTTAGAATTCTTCCCTACCTTATTCCTGTGCTGAGATACAGGCTGCTCCAACCTGCTGTAAAATGCTTGATTTCGAGAGTGAGCGAAACTAATGAAAACATTGTTGGGGTAAAACCTAAAGGGAAAGACCTAGCACCAAATCCAATTTGCCATCTGATCTAACTTCTGGAGGCAGTCAAAATGAGTATTTGAATTCTTCCCTACCTTATTCCTGTGCTGAGATACAGGCTGCTCCAACCTGCTGTAATATGCTTGATTTCGAGAGTGAGCGAAACTAATGAAAACATTGTTGGGGTAAAACCTAAAGGGAAAGACCTAGCACCAAATCCAATTTGCCATCTGATCTAACTTCTGGAGGCAGTCAAAATGATCCTTAGAATTCTTCCCTACCTTATTCCTGTGCTGAGATACAGGCTGCTCCAACCTGCTGTAAAATGCTTGATTTCGAGAGTGAGCGAAACTAATGAAAACATTGTTGGGGTAAAACCTAAAGGGAAAGACCTAGCACCAAATCCAATTTGCCATCTGATCTAACTTCTGAAGGCAGTCAAAATGAGTATTTGAATTCTTCCCTACCTTATTCCTGTGCTGAGATACAGGCTGCTCCAACCTGCTGTAAAATGCTTGATTTCGAGAGTGAGCGAAACTAATGAAAACATTGTTGGGGTAAAACCTAAAGGGAAAGACCTAGCACCAAATCCAATTTGCCATCTGATCTAACTTCTGGAGGCAGTCAAAATGATCCTTAGAATTCTTCCCTACCTTATTCCTGTGCTGAGATACAGGCTGCTCCAACCTGCTGTAAAATGCTTGATTTCGAGAGTGAGCGAAACTAATGAAAACATTGTTGGGGTAAAACCTAAAGGGAAAGACCTAGCACCAAATCCAATTTGCCATCTGATCTAACTTCTGGAGGCAGTCAAAATGAGTATTTGAATTCTTCCCTACCTTATTCCTGTGCTGAGATACAGGCTGCTCCAACCTGCTGTAAAATGCTTGATTTCGAGAGTGAGCGAAACTAATGAAAACATTGTTGGGGTAAAACCTAAAGGGAAAGACCTAGCACCAAATCCAATTTGCCATCTGATCTAACTTCTGGAGGCAGTCAAAATGAGTATTTGAATTCTTCCCTACCTTATTCCTGTGCTGAGATACAGGCTGCTCCAACCTGCTGTAAAATGCTTGATTTCGAGAGTGAGCGAAACTAATGAAAACATTGTTGGGGTAAAACCTAAAGGGAAAGACCTAGCACCAAATCCAATTTGCCATCTGATCTAACTTCTGGAGGCAGTCAAAATGATCCTTACAATTCTTCCCTACCTCATTCCTGTGCTGAGATACAGGCTGCTCCATCCTGCTGTAAAATGCTTGATTTCGAGAGTGAGCGAAACTAATGAAAACATTGTTGGGGTAAAACCTAAAGGGAAAGACCTAGCACCAAATCCAATTTGCCATCTGATCTAACTTCTGGAGGCAGTCAAAATGATCCTTAGAATTCTTCCCTACCTTATTCCTGTGCTGAGATACAGGCTGCTCCAACCTGCTGTAAAATGCTTGATTTCGAGAGTGAGCGAAACTAATGAAAACATTGTTGGGGTAAAACCTAAAGGGAAAGACCTAGCACCAAATCCAATTTGCCATCTGATCTAACTTCTGGAGGCAGTCAAAATGAGTATTTGAATTCTTCCCTACCTTATTCCTGTGCTGAGATACAGGCTGCTCCAACCTGCTGTAAAATGCTTGATTTCGAGAGTGAGCGAAACTAATGAAAACATTGTTGGGGTAAAACCTAAAGGGAAAGACCTAGCACCAAATCCAATTTGCCATCTGATCTAACTTCTGGAGGCAGTCAAAATGATCCTTAGAATTCTTCCCTACCTTATTCCTGTGCTGAGATACAGGCTGCTCCAACCTGCTGTAAAATGCTTGATTTCGAGAGTGAGCGAAACTAATGAAAACATTGTTGGGGTAAAACCTAAAGGGAAAGACCTAGCACCAAATCCAATTTGCCATCTGATCTAACTTCTGAAGGCAGTCAAAATGAGTATTTGAGTTCTTCCCTACCTTATTCCTGTGCTGAGATACAGGCTGCTCCAACCTGCTGTAAAATGCTTGATTTCGAGAGTGAGCGAAACTAATGAAAACATTGTTGGGGTAAAACCTAAAGGGAAAGACCTAGCACCAAATCCAATTTGCCATCTGATCTAACTTCTGGAGGCAGTCAAAATGATCCTTAGAATTCTTCCCTACCTTATTCCTGTGCTGAGATACAGGCTGCTCCAACCTGCTGTAAAATGCTTGATTTCGAGAGTGAGCGAAACTAATGAAAACATTGTTGGGGTAAAACCTAAAGGGAAAGACCTAGCACCAAATCCAATTTGCCATCTGATCTAACTTCTGGAGGCAGTCAAAATGAGTATTTGAATTCTTCCCTACCTTATTCCTGTGCTGAGATACAGGCTGCTCCAACCTGCTGTAAAATGCTTGATTTCGAGAGTGAGCGAAACTAATGAAAACATTGTTGGGGTAAAACCTAAAGGGAAAGACCTAGCACCAAATCCAATTTGCCATCTGATCTAACTTCTGCAGGCAGTCAAAATGAGTATTTGAATTCTTCCCTACCTTATTCCTGTGCTGAGATACCGGGTGCTCCAACCTGCTGTAAAATGCTTGATTTCGAGAGTGAGCGAAACTAATGAAAACATTGTTGGGGTAAAACCTAAAGGGAAAGGCCTAGCACCAAATCCAATTTGCCATCTGATCTAACTTCTGGAGGCAGTCAAAATGATCCTTAGAATTCTTCCCTACCTTATTCCTGTGCTGAGATACAGGCTGCTCCAACCTGCTGTAAAATGCTTGATTTCGAGAGTGAGCGAAACTAATGAAAACATTGTTGGGGTAAAACCTAAAGGGAAAGACCTAGCACCAAATCCAATTTGCCATCTGATCTAACTTCTGGAGGCAGTCAAAATGATCCTTAGAATTCTTCCCTACCTTATTCCTGTGCTGAGATACAGGCTGCTCCAACCTGCTGTAAAATGCTTGATTTCGAGAGTGACCGAAACTAATGAAAACATTGTTGGGGTAAAACCTAAAGGGAAAGACCTAGCACCAAATCCAATTTGCCATCTGATCTAACTTCTGGAGGCAGTCAAAATGAGTATTTGAATTCTTCCCTACCTTATTCCTGTGCTGAGATACAGGCTGCTCCAACCTGCTGTAAAATGCTTGATTTCGAGAGTGAGCGAAACTAATGTAAACATTGTTGGGGTAAAACCTAAAGGGAAAGACCTAGCACCAAATCCAATTTGCCATCTGATCTAACTTCTGGAGGCAGTCAAAATGATCCTTAGAATTCTTCCCTACCTTATTCCTGTGCTGAGATACAGGCTGCTCCAACCTGCTGTAAAATGCTTGATTTCGAGAGTGAGCGAAACTAATGAAAACATTGTTGGGGTAAAACCTAAAGGGAAAGACCTAGCACCAAATCCAATTTGCCATCTGATCTAACTTCTGGAGGCAGTCAAAATGAGTATTTGAATTCTTCCCTACCTTATTCCTGTGCTGAGATACAGGCTGCTCCAACCTGCTGTAATATGCTTGATTTCGAGAGTGAGCGAAACTAATGAAAACATTGTTGGGGTAAAACCTAAAGGGAAAGACCTAGCACCAAATCCAATTTGCCATCTGATCTAACTTCTGGAGGCAGTCAAAATGATCCTTAGAATTCTTCCCTACCTTATTCCTGTGCTGAGATACAGGCTGCTCCAACCTGCTGTAAAATGCTTGATTTCGAGAGTGAGCGAAACTAATGAAAACATTGTTGGGGTAAAACCTAAAGGGAAAGACCTAGCACCAAATCCAATTTGCCATCTGATCTAACTTCTGAAGGCAGTCAAAATGAGTATTTGAATTCTTCCCTACCTTATTCCTGTGCTGAGATACAGGCTGCTCCAACCTGCTGTAAAATGCTTGATTTCGAGAGTGAGCGAAACTAATGAAAACATTGTTGGGGTAAAACCTAAAGGGAAAGACCTAGCACCAAATCCAATTTGCCATCTGATCTAACTTCTGGAGGCAGTCAAAATGATCCTTAGAATTCTTCCCTACCTTATTCCTGTGCTGAGATACAGGCTGCTCCAACCTGCTGTAAAATGCTTGATTTCGAGAGTGAGCGAAACTAATGAAAACATTGTTGGGGTAAAACCTAAAGGGAAAGACCTAGCACCAAATCCAATTTGCCATCTGATCTAACTTCTGGAGGCAGTCAAAATGAGTATTTGAATTCTTCCCTACCTTATTCCTGTGCTGAGATACAGGCTGCTCCAACCTGCTGTAAAATGCTTGATTTCGAGAGTGAGCGAAACTAATGAAAACATTGTTGGGGTAAAACCTAAAGGGAAAGACCTAGCACCAAATCCAATTTGCCATCTGATCTAACTTCTGGAGGCAGTCAAAATGATCCTTAGAATTCTTCCCTACCTTATTCCTGTGCTGAGATACAGGCTGCTCCAACCTGCTGTAAAATGCTTGATTTCGAGAGTGAGCGAAACTAATGAAAACATTGTTGGGGTAAAACCTAAAGGGAAAGACCTAGCACCAAATCCAATTTGCCATCTGATCTAACTTCTGGAGGCAGTCAAAATGAGTATTTGAATTCTTCCCTACCTTATTCCTGTGCTGAGATACAGGCTGCTCCAACCTGCTGTAAAATGCTTGATTTCGAGAGTGAGCGAAACTAATGAAAACATTGTTGGGGTAAAACCTAAAGGGAAAGACCTAGCACCAAATCCAATTTGCCATCTGATCTAACTTCTGGAGGCAGTCAAAATGATCCTTAGAATTCTTCCCTACCTTATTCCTGTGCTGAGATACAGGCTGCTCCAACCTGCTGTAAAATGCTTGATTTCGAGAGTGAGCGAAACTAATGAAAACATTGTTGGGGTAAAACCTAAAGGGAAAGACCTAGCACCAAATCCAATTTGCCATCTGATCTAACTTCTGGAGGCAGTCAAAATGAGTATTTGAATTCTTCCCTACCTTATTCCTGTGCTGAGATACAGGCTGCTCCAACCTGCTGTAAAATGCTTGATTTCGAGAGTGAGCGAAACTAATGAAAACATTGTTGGGGTAAAACCTAAAGGGAAAGACCTAGCACCAAATCCAATTTGCCATCTGATCTAACTTCTGGAGGCAGTCAAAATGAGTATTTGAATTCTTCCCTACCTTATTCCTGTGCTGAGATACAGGCTGCTCCAACCTGCTGTAAAATGCTTGATTTCGAGAGTGAGCGAAACTAATGAAAACATTGTTGGGGTAAAACCTAAAGGGAAAGACCTAGCACCAAATCCAATTTGCCATCTGATCTAACTTCTGGAGGCAGTCAAAATGAGTATTTGAATTCTTCCCTACCTTATTCCTGTGCTGAGATACAGGCTGCTCCAACCTGCTGTAAAATGCTTGATTTCGAGAGTGAGCGAAACTAATGAAAACATTGTTGGGGTAAAACCTAAAGGGAAAGACCTAGCACCAAATCCAATTTGCCATCTGATCTAACTTCTGGAGGCAGTCAAAATGATCCTTAGAATTCTTCCCTACCTTATTCCTGTGCTGAGATACAGGCTGCTCCAACCTGCTGTAAAATGCTTGATTTCGAGAGTGAGCGAAACTAATGAAAACATTGTTGGGGTAAAACCTAAAGGGAAAGACCTAGCACCAAATCCAATTTGCCATCTGATCTAACTTCTGGAGGCAGTCAAAATGAGTATTTGAATTCTTCCCTACCTTATTCCTGTGCTGAGATACAGGCTGCTCCAACCTGCTGTAAAATGCTTGATTTCGAGAGTGAGCGAAACTAATGAAAACATTGTTGGGGTAAAACCTAAAGGGAAAGACCTAGCACCAAATCCAATTTGCCATCTGATCTAACTTCTGGAGGCAGTCAAAATGATCCTTAGAATTCTTCCCTACCTTATTCCTGTGCTGAGATACAGGCTGCTCCAACCTGCTGTAAAATGCTTGATTTCGAGAGTGAGCGAAACTAATGAAAACATTGTTGGGGTAAAACCTAAAGGGAAAGACCTAGCACCAAATCCAATTTGCCATCTGATCTAACTTCTGGAGGCAGTCAAAATGATCCTTAGAATTCTTCCCTACCTTATTCCTGTGCTGAGATACAGGCTGCTCCAACCTGCTGTAAAATGCTTGATTTCGAGAGTGAGCGAAACTAATGAAAACATTGTTGGGGTAAAACCTAAAGGGAAAGACCTAGCACCAAATCCAATTTGCCATCTGATCTAACTTCTGGAGGCAGTCAAAATGAGTATTTGAATTCTTCCCTACCTTATTCCTGTGCTGAGATACAGGCTGCTCCAACCTGCTGTAAAATGCTTGATTTCGAGAGTGAGCGAAACTAATGAAAACATTGTTGGGGTAAAACCTAAAGGGAAAGACCTAGCACCAAATCCAATTTGCCATCTGATCTAACTTCTGGAGGCAGTCAAGATGATCCTTAGAATTCTTCCCTACCTTATTCCTGTGCTGAGATACAGGCTGCTCCAACCTGCTGTAAAATGCTTGATTTTGAGAGTGAGCGAAACTAATGAAAACATTGTTGGGGTAAAACCTAAAGGGAAAGACCTAGCACCAAATCCAATTTGCCATCTGATCTAACTTCTGGAGGCAGTCAAAATGATCCTTAGAATTCTTCCCTACCTTATTCCTGTGCTGAGATACAGGCTGCTCCAACCTGCTGTAAAATGCTTGATTTCGAGAGTGAGCGAAACTAATGAAAACATTGTTGGGGTAAAACCTAAAGGGAAAGGCCTAGCACCAAATTGCATTGGCCATCTGATCTAACTTCTGGAGGCAGTCAAAATGAGTATTTGAATTCTTCCCTACCTTATTCCTGTGCTGAGATACAGGCTGCTCCAACCTGCTGTAAAATGCTTGATTTCGAGAGTGAGCGAAACTAATGAAAACATTGTTGGGGTAAAACCTAAAGGGAAAGACCTAGCACCAAATCCAATTTGCCATCTGATCTAACTTCTGCAGGCAGTCAAAATGAGTATTTGAATTCTTCCCTACCTTATTCCTGTGCTGAGATACAGGCTGCTCCAACCTGCTGTAAAATGCTTGATTTCGAGAGTGAGCGAAACTAATGAAAACATTGTTGGGGTAAAACCTAAAGGGAAAGGCCTAGCACCAAATCCAATTTGCCATCTGATCTAACTTCTGGAGGCAGTCAAAATGATCCTTAGAATTCTTCCCTACCTTATTCCTGTGCTGAGATACAGGCTGCTCCAACCTGCTGTAAAATGCTTGATTTCGAGAGTGAGCGAAACTAATGAAAACATTGTTGGGGTAAAACCTAAAGGGAAAGACCTAGCACCAAATCCAATTTGCCATCTGATCTAACTTCTGGAGGCAGTCAAAATGATCCTTAGAATTCTTCCCTACCTTATTCCTGTGCTGAGATACAGGCTGCTCCAACCTGCTGTAAAATGCTTGATTTCGAGAGTGAGCGAAACTAATGAAAACATTGTTGGGGTAAAACCTAAAGGGAAAGACCTAGCACCAAATCCAATTTGCCATCTGATCTAACTTCTGGAGGCAGTCAAAATGAGCCTTAGAATTCTTCCCTACCTTATTCCTGTGCTGAGATACAGGCTGCTCCAACCTGCTGTAAAATGCTTGATTTCGAGAGTGAGCGAAACTAATGAAAACATTGTTGGGGTAAAACCTAAAGGGAAAGACCTAGCACCAAATCCAATTTGCCATCTGATCTAACTTCTGGAGGCAGTCAAAATGAGTATTTGAATTCTTCCCTACCTTATTCCTGTGCTGAGATACAGGCTGCTCCAACCTGCTGTAAAATGCTTGATTTCGAGAGTGAGCGAAACTAATGAAAACATTGTTGGGGTAAAACCTAAAGGGAAAGACCTAGCACCAAATCCAATTTGCCATCTGATCTAACTTCTGGAGGCAGTCAAAATGATCCTTAGAATTCTTCCCTACCTTATTCCTGTGCTGAGATACAGGCTGCTCCAACCTGCTGTAAAATGCTTGATTTCGAGAGTGAGCGAAACTAATGAAAACATTGTTGGGGTAAAACCTAAAGGGAAAGACCTAGCACCAAATCCAATTTGCCATCTGATCTAACTTCTGAAGGCAGTCAAAATGAGTATTTGAATTCTTCCCTACCTTATTCCTGTGCTGAGATACAGGCTGCTCCAACCTGCTGTAAAATGCTTGATTTCGAGAGTGAGCGAAACTAATGAAAACATTGTTGGGGTAAAACCTAAAGGGAAAGACCTAGCACCAAATCCAATTTGCCATCTGATCTAACTTCTGGAGGCAGTCAAAATGATCCTTAGAATTCTTCCCTACCTTATTCCTGTGCTGAGATACAGGCTGCTCCAACCTGCTGTAAAATGCTTGATTTCGAGAGTGAGCGAAACTAATGAAAACATTGTTGGGGTAAAACCTAAAGGGAAAGACCTAGCACCAAATCCAATTTGCCATCTGATCTAACTTCTGGAGGCAGTCAAAATGAGTATTTGAATTCTTCCCTACCTTATTCCTGTGCTGAGATACAGGCTGCTCCAACCTGCTGTAAAATGCTTGATTTCGAGAGTGAGCGAAACTAATGAAAACATTGTTGGGGTAAAACCTAAAGGGAAAGACCTAGCACCAAATCCAATTTGCCATCTGATCTAACTTCTGGAGGCAGTCAAAATGATCCTTAGAATTCTTCCCTACCTTATTCCTGTGCTGAGATACAGGCTGCTCCAACCTGCTGTAAAATGCTTGATTTCGAGAGTGAGCGAAACTAATGAAAACATTGTTGGGGTAAAACCTAAAGGGAAAGACCTAGCACCAAATCCAATTTGCCATCTGATCTAACTTCTGGAGGCAGTCAAAATGATCCTTAGAATTCTTCCCTACCTTATTCCTGTGCTGAGATACAGGCTGCTCCAACCTGCTGTAAAATGCTTGATTTCGAGAGTGAGCGAAACTAATGAAAACATTGTTGGGGTAAAACCTAAAGGGAAAGACCTAGCACCAAATCCAATTTGCCATCTGATCTAACTTCTGGAGGCAGTCAAAATGATCCTTAGAATTCTTCCCTACCTTATTCCTGTGCTGAGATACAGGCTGCTCCAACCTGCTGTAAAATGCTTGATTTCGAGAGTGAGCGAAACTAATGAAAACATTGTTGGGGTAAAACCTAAAGGGAAAGACCTAGCACCAAATCCAATTTGCCATCTGATCTAACTTCTGAAGGCAGTCAAAATGAGTATTTGAATTCTTCCCTACCTTATTCCTGTGCTGAGATACAGGCTGCTCCAACCTGCTGTAAAATGCTTGATTTCGAGAGTGAGCGAAACTAATGAAAACATTGTTGGGGTAAAACCTAAAGGGAAAGACCTAGCACCAAATCCAATTTGCCATCTGATCTAACTTCTGGAGGCAGTCAAAATGATCCTTAGAATTCTTCCCTACCTTATTCCTGTGCTGAGATACAGGCTGCTCCAACCTGCTGTAAAATGCTTGATTTCGAGAGTGAGCGAAACTAATGAAAACATTGTTGGGGTAAAACCTAAAGGGAAAGACCTAGCACCAAATCCAATTTGCCATCTGATCTAACTTCTGAAGGCAGTCAAAATGAGTATTTGAATTCTTCCCTACCTTATTCCTGTGCTGAGATACAGGCTGCTCCAACCTGCTGTAAAATGCTTGATTTCGAGAGTGAGCGAAACTAATGAAAACATTGTTGGGGTAAAACCTAAAGGGAAAGACCTAGCACCAAATCCAATTTGCCATCTGATCTAACTTCTGGAGGCAGTCAAAATGATCCTTAGAATTCTTCCCTACCTTATTCCTGTGCTGAGATACAGGCTGCTCCAACCTGCTGTAAAATGCTTGATTTCGAGAGTGAGCGAAACTAATGAAAACATTGTTGGGGTAAAACCTAAAGGGAAAGACCTAGCACCAAATCCAATTTGCCATCTGATCTAACTTCTGAAGGCAGTCAAAATGAGTATTTGAATTCTTCCCTACCTTATTCCTGTGCTGAGATACAGGCTGCTCCAACCTGCTGTAAAATGCTTGATTTCGAGAGTGAGCGAAACTAATGAAAACATTGTTGGGGTAAAACCTAAAGGGAAAGACCTAGCACCAAATCCAATTTGCCATCTGATCTAACTTCTGGAGGCAGTCAAAATGATCCTTAGAATTCTTCCCTACCTTATTCCTGTGCTGAGATACAGGCTGCTCCAACCTGCTGTAAAATGCTTGATTTCGAGAGTGAGCGAAACTAATGAAAACATTGTTGGGGTAAAACCTAAAGGGAAAGACCTAGCACCAAATCCAATTTGCCATCTGATCTAACTTCTGGAGGCAGTCAAAATGATCCTTAGAATTCTTCCCTACCTTATTCCTGTGCTGAGATACAGGCTGCTCCAACCTGCTGTAAAATGCTTGATTTCGAGAGTGAGCGAAACTAATGAAAACATTGTTGGGGTAAAACCTAAACGGAAAGACCTAGCACCAAATCCAATTTGCCATCTGATCTAACTTCTGGAGGCAGTCAAAATGATCCTTAGAATTCTTCCCTACCTTATTCCTGTGCTGAGATACAGGCTGCTCCAACCTGCTGTAAAATGCTTGATTTCGAGAGTGAGCGAAACTAATGAAAACATTGTTGGGGTAAAACCTAAAGGGAAAGACCTAGCACCAAATCCAATTTGCCATCTGATCTAACTTCTGGAGGCAGTCAAAATGAGTATTTGAATTCTTCCCTACCTTATTCCTGTGCTGAGATACAGGCTGCTCCAACCTGCTGTAAAATGCTTGATTTCGAGAGTGAGCGAAACTAATGAAAACATTGTTGGGGTAAAACCTAAAGGGAAAGACCTAGCACCAAATCCAATTTGCCATCTGATCTAACTTCTGGAGGCAGTCAAAATGATCCTTAGAATTCTTCCCTACCTTATTCCTGTGCTGAGATACAGGCTGCTCCAACCTGCTGTAAAATGCTTGATTTCGAGAGTGAGCGAAACTAATGAAAACATTGTTGGGGTAAAACCTAAAGGGAAAGACCTAGCACCAAATCCAATTTGCCATCTGATCTAACTTCTGGAGGCAGTCAAAATGAGTATTTGAATTCTTCCCTACCTTATTCCTGTGCTGAGATACAGGCTGCTCCAACCTGCTGTAAAATGCTTGATTTCGAGAGTGAGCGAAACTAATGAAAACATTGTTGGGGTAAAACCTAAAGGGAAAGACCTAGCACCAAATCCAATTTGCCATCTGATCTAACTTCTGGAGGCAGTCAAAATGATCCTTAGAATTCTTCCCTACCTTATTCCTGTGCTGAGATACAGGCTGCTCCAACCTGCTGTAAAATGCTTGATTTCGAGAGTGAGCGAAACTAATGAAAACATTGTTGGGGTAAAACCTAAAGGGAAAGACCTAGCACCAAATCCAATTTGCCATCTGATCTAACTTCTGGAGGCAGTCAAAATGATCCTTAGAATTCTTCCCTACCTTATTCCTGTGCTGAGATACAGGCTGCTCCAACCTGCTGTAAAATGCTTGATTTCGAGAGTGAGCGAAACTAATGAAAACATTGTTGGGGTAAAACCTAAAGGGAAAGGCCTAGCACCAAATCCAATTTGCCATCTGATCTAACTTCTGGAGGCAGTCAAAATGATCCTTAGAATTCTTCCCTACCTTATTCCTGTGCTGAGATACAGGCTGCTCCAACCTGCTGTAAAATGCTTGATTTCGAGAGTGAGCGAAACTAATGAAAACATTGTTGGGGTAAAACCTAAAGGGAAAGACCTAGCACCAAATCCAATTTGCCATCTGATCTAACTTCTGGAGGCAGTCAAAATGATCCTTAGAATTCTTCCCTACCTTATTCCTGTGCTGAGATACAGGCTGCTCCAACCTGCTGTAAAATGCTTGATTTCGAGAGTGAGCGAAACTAATGAAAACATTGTTGGGGTAAAACCTAAAGGGAAAGACCTAGCACCAAATCCAATTTGCCATCTGATCTGACTTCTGGAGGCAGTCAAAATGATCCTTAGAATTCTTCCCTACCTTATTCCTGTGCTGAGATACAGGCTGCTCCAACCTGCTGTAAAATGCTTGATTTCGAGAGTGAGCGAAACTAATGAAAACATTGTTGGGGTAAAACCTAAAGGGAAAGACCTAGCACCAAATCCAATTTGCCATCTGATCTAACTTCTGAAGGCAGTCAAAATGAGTATTTGAATTCTTCCCTACCTTATTCCTGTGCTGAGATACAGGCTGCTCCAACCTGCTGTAAAATGCTTGATTTTGAGAGTGAGCGAAACTAATGAAAATATTGTTGGGGTAAAACCTAAAGGGAAAGACCTAGCACCAAATCCAATTTGCCATCTGATCTAACTTCTGGAGGCAGTCAAAATGATCCTTAGAATTCTTCCCTACCTTATTCCTGTGCTGAGATACAGGCTGCTCCAACCTGCTGTAAAATGCTTGATTTCGAGAGTGAGCGAAACTAATGAAAACATTGTTGGGGTAAAACCTAAAGGGAAAGGCCTAGCACCAAATTGCATTGGCCATCTGATCTAACTTCTGGAGGCAGTCAAAATGAGTATTTGAATTCTTCCCTACCTTATTCCTGTGCTGAGATACAGGCTGCTCCAACCTGCTGTAAAATGCTTGATTTCGAGAGTGAGCGAAACTAATGAAAACATTGTTGGGGTAAAACCTAAAGGGAAAGGCCTAGCACCAAATCCAATTTGCCATCTGATCTAACTTCTGGAGGCAGTCAAAATGATCCTTAGAATTCTTCCCTACCTTATTCCTGTGCTGAGATACAGGCTGCTCCAACCTGCTGTAAAATGCTTGATTTCGAGAGTGAGCGAAACTAATGAAAACATTGTTGGGGTAAAACCTAAAGGGAAAGACCTAGCACCAAATCCAATTTGCCATCTGATCTAACTTCTGGAGGCAGTCAAAATGATCCTTAGAATTCTTCCCTACCTTATTCCTGTGCTGAGATACAGGCTGCTCCAACCTGCTGTAAAATGCTTGATTTCGAGAGTGAGCGAAACTAATGAAAACATTGTTGGGGTAAAACCTAAAGGGAAAGACCTAGCACCAAATCCAATTTGCCATCTGATCTGACTTCTGGAGGCAGTCAAAATGATCCTTAGAATTCTTCCCTACCTTATTCCTGTGCTGAGATACAGGCTGCTCCAACCTGCTGTAAAATGCTTGATTTCGAGAGTGAGCGAAACTAATGAAAACATTGTTGGGGTAAAACCTAAAGGGAAAGACCTAGCACCAAATCCAATTTGCCATCTGATCTAACTTCTGAAGGCAGTCAAAATGAGTATTTGAATTCTTCCCTACCTTATTCCTGTGCTGAGATACAGGCTGCTCCAACCTGCTGTAAAATGCTTGATTTTGAGAGTGAGCGAAACTAATGAAAATATTGTTGGGGTAAAACCTAAAGGGAAAGACCTAGCACCAAATCCAATTTGCCATCTGATCTAACTTCTGGAGGCAGTCAAAATGATCCTTAGAATTCTTCCCTACCTTATTCCTGTGCTGAGATACAGGCTGCTCCAACCTGCTGTAAAATGCTTGATTTCGAGAGTGAGCGAAACTAATGAAAACATTGTTGGGGTAAAACCTAAAGGGAAAGGCCTAGCACCAAATTGCATTGGCCATCTGATCTAACTTCTGGAGGCAGTCAAAATGAGTATTTGAATTCTTCCCTACCTTATTCCTGTGCTGAGATACAGGCTGCTCCAACCTGCTGTAAAATGCTTGATTTCGAGAGTGAGCGAAACTAATGAAAACATTGTTGGGGTAAAACCTAAAGGGAAAGACCTAGCACCAAATCCAATTTGCCATCTGATCTAACTTCTGCAGGCAGTCAAAATGAGTATTTGAATTCTTCCCTACCTTATTCCTGTGCTGAGATACAGGCTGCTCCAACCTGCTGTAAAATGCTTGATTTCGAGAGTGAGCGAAACTAATGAAAACATTGTTGGGGTAAAACCTAAAGGGAAAGGCCTAGCACCAAATCCAATTTGCCATCTGATCTAACTTCTGGAGGCAGTCAAAATGATCCTTAGAATTCTTCCCTACCTTATTCCTGTGCTGAGATACAGGCTGCTCCAACCTGCTGTAAAATGCTTGATTTCGAGAGTGAGCGAAACTAATGAAAACATTGTTGGGGTAAAACCTAAAGGGAAAGACCTAGCACCAAATCCAATTTGCCATCTGATCTAACTTCTGGAGGCAGTCAAAATGATCCTTAGAATTCTTCCCTACCTTATTCCTGTGCTGAGATACAGGCTGCTCCAACCTGCTGTAAAATGCTTGATTTCGAGAGTGAGCGAAACTAATGAAAACATTGTTGGGGTAAAACCTAAAGGGAAAGACCTAGCACCAAATCCAATTTGCCATCTGATCTAACTTCTGGAGGCAGTCAAAATGATCCTTAGAATTCTTCCCTACCTTATTCCTGTGCTGAGATACAGGCTGCTCCAACCTGCTGTAAAATGCTTGATTTCGAGAGTGAGCGAAACTAATGAAAACATTGTTGGGGTAAAACCTAAAGGGAAAGACCTAGCACCAAATCCAATTTGCCATCTGATCTAACTTCTGGAGGCAGTCAAAATGAGTATTTGAATTCTTCCCTACCTTATTCCTGTGCTGAGATACAGGCTGCTCCAACCTGCTGTAAAATGCTTGATTTCGAGAGTGAGCGAAACTAATGAAAACATTGTTGGGGTAAAACCTAAAGGGAAAGGCCTAGCACCAAATCCAATTTGCCATCTGATCTAACTTCTGGAGGCAGTCAAAATGATCCTTAGAATTCTTCCCTACCTTATTCCTGTGCTGAGATACAGGCTGCTCCAACCTGCTGTAAAATGCTTGATTTCGAGAGTGAGCGAAACTAATGAAAACATTGTTGGGGTAAAACCTAAAGGGAAAGACCTAGCACCAAATCCAATTTGCCATCTGATCTAACTTCTGGAGGCAGTCAAAATGATCCTTAGAATTCTTCCCTACCTTATTCCTGTGCTGAGATACAGGCTGCTCCAACCTGCTGTAAAATGCTTGATTTCGAGAGTGAGCGAAACTAATGAAAACATTGTTGGGGTAAAACCTAAAGGGAAAGACCTAGCACCAAATCCAATTTGCCATCTGATCTAACTTCTGGAGGCAGTCAAAATGATCCTTAGAATTCTTCCCTACCTTATTCCTGTGCTGAGATACAGGCTGCTCCAACCTGCTGTAAAATGCTTGATTTCGAGAGTGAGCGAAACTAATGAAAACATTGTTGGGGTAAAACCTAAAGGGAAAGACCTAGCACCAAATCCAATTTGCCATCTGATCTAACTTCTGAAGGCAGTCAAAATGAGTATTTGAATTCTTCCCTACCTTATTCCTGTGCTGAGATACAGGCTGCTCCAACCTGCTGTAAAATGCTTGATTTCGAGAGTGAGCGAAACTAATGAAAACATTGTTGGGGTAAAACCTAAAGGGAAAGACCTAGCACCAAATCCAATTTGCCATCTGATCTAACTTCTGGAGGCAGTCAAAATGATCCTTAGAATTCTTCCCTACCTTATTCCTGTGCTGAGATACAGGCTGCTCCAACCTGCTGTAAAATGCTTGATTTCGAGAGTGAGCGAAACTAATGAAAACATTGTTGGGGTAAAACCTAAAGGGAAAGACCTAGCACCAAATCCAATTTGCCATCTGATCTAACTTCTGGAGGCAGTCAAAATGAGTATTTGAATTCTTCCCTACCTTATTCCTGTGCTGAGATACAGGCTGCTCCAACCTGCTGTAAAATGCTTGATTTCGAGAGTGAGCGAAACTAATGAAAACATTGTTGGGGTAAAACCTAAAGGGAAAGACCTAGCACCAAATCCAATTTGCCATCTGATCTAACTTCTGGAGGCAGTCAAAATGATCCTTAGAATTCTTCCTACCTTATTCCTGTGCTGAGATACAGGCTGCTCCAACCTGCTCTAAAATGCTTGATTTCGAGAGTGAGCGAAACTAATGAAAACATTGTTGGGGTAAAACCTAAAGGGAAAGACCTAGCACCAAATCCAATTTGCCATCTGATCTAACTTCTGGAGGCAGTCAAAATGAGTATTTGAATTCTTCCCTACCTTATTCCTGTGCTGAGATACAGGCTGCTCCAACCTGCTGTAAAATGCTTGATTTCGAGAGTGAGCGAAACTAATGAAAACATTGTTGGGGTAAAACTTAAAGGGAAAGACCTAGCACCAAATCCAATTTGCCATCTGATCTAACTTCTGGAGGCAGTCAAAATGATCCTTAGAATTCTTCCCTACCTTATTCCTGTGCTGAGATACAGGCTGCTCCAACCTGCTGTAAAATGCTTGATTTCGAGAGTGAGCGAAACTAATGAAAACATTGTTGGGGTAAAACCTAAAGGGAAAGACCTAGCACCAAATCCAATTTGCCATCTGATCTAACTTCTGGAGGCAGTCAAAATGATCCTTAGAATTCTTCCCTACCTTATTCCTGTGCTGAGATACAGGCTGCTCCAACCTGCTGTAAAATGCTTGATTTCGAGAGTGAGCGAAACTAATGAAAACATTGTTGGGGTAAAACCTAAAGGGAAAGACCTAGCACCAAATCCAATTTGCCATCTGATCTAACTTCTGGAGGCAGTCAAAATGATCCTTAGAATTCTTCCCTACCTTATTCCTGTGCTGAGATACAGGCTGCTCCAACCTGCTGTAAAATGCTTGATTTCGAGAGTGAGCGAAACTAATGAAAACATTGTTGGGGTAAAACCTAAAGGGAAAGACCTAGCACCAAATCCAATTTGCCATCTGATCTAACTTCTGGAGGCAGTCAAAATGATCCTTAGAATTCTTCCCTACCTTATTCCTGTGCTGAGATACAGGCTGCTCCAACCTGCTGTAAAATGCTTGATTTCGAGAGTGAGCGAAACTAATGAAAACATTGTTGGGGTAAAACCTAAAGGGAAAGACCTAGCACCAAATCCAATTTGCCATCTGCTCTAACTTCTGGAGGCAGTCAAAATGATCCTTAGAATTCTTCCCTACCTTATTCCTGTGCTGAGATACAGGCTGCTCCAACCTGCTGTAAAATGCTTGATTTCGAGAGTGAGCGAAACTAATGAAAACATTGTTGAGGTAAAACCTAAAGGGAAAGACCTAGCACCAAATCCAATTTGCCATCTGATCTAACTTCTGGAGGCAGTCAAAATGATCCTTAGAATTCTTCCCTACCTTATTCCTGTGCTGAGATACAGGCTGCTCCAACCTGCTGTAAAATGCTTGATTTCGAGAGTGAGCGAAACTAATGAAAACATTGTTGGGGTAAAACCTAAAGGGAAAGACCTAGCACCAAATCCAATTTGCCATCTGATCTAACTTCTGGAGGCAGTCAAAATGATCCTTAGAATTCTTCCCTACCTTATTCCTGTGCTGAGATACAGGCTGCTCCAACCTGCTGTAAAATGCTTGATTTCGAGAGTGAGCGAAACTAATGAAAACATTGTTGGGGTAAAACCTAAAGGGAAAGACCTAGCACCAAATCCAATTTGCCATCTGATCTAACTTCTGGAGGCAGTCAAAATGATCCTTAGAATTCTTCCCTACCTTATTCCTGTGCTGAGATACAGGCTGCTCCAACCTGCTGTAAAATGCTTGATTTCGAGAGTGAGTGAAACTAATGAAAACATTGTTGGGGTAAAACCTAAAGGGAAAGACCTAGCACCAAATCCAATTTGCCATCTGATCTAACTTCTGGAGGCAGTCAAAATGATCCTTAGAATTCTTCCCTACCTTATTCCTGTGCTGAGATACAGGCTGCTCCAACCTGCTGTAAAATGCTTGATTTCGAGAGTGAGCGAAACTAATGAAAACATTGTTGGGGTAAAACCTAAAGGGAAAGACCTAGCACCAAATCCAATTTGCCATCTGATCTAACTTCTGGAGGCAGTCAAAATGATCCTTAGAATTCTTCCCTACCTTATTCCTGTGCTGAGATACAGGCTGCTCCAACCTGCTGTAAAATGCTTGATTTCGAGAGTGAGCGAAACTAATGAAAACATTGTTGGGGTAAAACCTAAAGGGAAAGACCTAGCACCAAATCCAATTTGCCATCTGATCTAACTTCTGGAGGCAGTCAAAATGATCCTTAGAATTCTTCCCTACCTTATTCCTGTGCTGAGATACAGGCTGCTCCAACCTGCTGTAAAATGCTTGATTTCGAGAGTGAGCGAAACTAATGAAAACATTGTTGGGGTAAAACCTAAAGGGAAAGACCTAGCACCAAATCCAATTTGCCATCTGATCTAACTTCTGGAGGCAGTCAAAATGAGTATTTGAATTCTTCCCTACCTTATTCCTGTGCTGAGATACAGGCTGCTCCAACCTGCTGTAAAATGCTTGATTTCGAGAGTGAGCGAAACTAATGAAAACATTGTTGGGGTAAAACCTAAAGGGAAAGACCTAGCACCAAATCCAATTTGCCATCTGATCTAACTTCTGGAGGCAGTCAAAATGATCCTTAGAATTCTTCCCTGCCTTATTCCTGTGCTGAGATACAGGCTGCTCCAACCTGCTGTAAAATGCTTGATTTCGAGAGTGAGCGAAACTAATGAAAACATTGTTGGGGTAAAACCTAAAGGGAAAGACCTAGCACCAAATCCAATTTGCCATCTGATCTAACTTCTGGAGGCAGTCAAAATGAGTATTTGAATTCTTCCCTACCTTATTCCTGTGCTGAGATACAGGCTGCTCCAACCTGCTGTAAAATGCTTGATTTCGAGAGTGAGCGAAACTAATGAAAACATTGTTGGGGTAAAACCTAAAGGGAAAGACCTAGCACCAAATCCAATTTGCCATCTGATCTAACTTCTGGAGGCAGTCAAAATGAGTATTTGAATTCTTCCCTACCTTATTCCTGTGCTGAGATACAGGCTGCTCCAACCTGCTGTAAAATGCTTGATTTCGAGAGTGAGCGAAACTAATGAAAACATTGTTGGGGTAAAACCTAAAGGGAAAGACCTAGCACCAAATCCAATTTGCCATCTGATCTAACTTCTGGAGGCAGTCAAAATGAGTATTTGAATTCTCCCCTACCTTATTCCTGTGCTGAGATACAGGCTGCTCCAACCTGCTGTAAAATGCTTGATTTCGAGAGTGAGCGAAACTAATGAAAACATTGTTGGGGTAAAACCTAAAGGGAAAGACCTAGCACCAAATCCAATTTGCCATCTGATCTAACTTCTGGAGGCAGTCAAAATGATCCTTAGAATTCTTCCCTACCTTATTCCTGTGCTGAGATACAGGCTGCTCCAACCTGCTGTAAAATGCTTGATTTCGAGAGTGAGCGAAACTAATGAAAACATTGTTGGGGTAAAACCTAAAGGGAAAGACCTAGCACCAAATCCAATTTGCCATCTGATCTAACTTCTGGAGGCAGTCAAAATGATCCTTAGAATTCTTCCCTGCCTTATTCCTGTGCTGAGATACAGGCTGCTCCAACCTGCTGTAAAATGCTTGATTTCGAGAGTGAGCGAAACTAATGAAAACATTGTTGGGGTAAAACCTAAAGGGAAAGACCTAGCACCAAATCCAATTTGCCATCTGATCTAACTTCTGGAGGCAGTCAAAATGATCCTTAGAATTCTTCCCTACCTTATTCCTGTGCTGAGATACAGGCTGCTCCAACCTGCTGTAAAATGCTTGATTTCGAGAGTGAGCGAAACTAATGAAAACATTGTTGGGGTAAAACCTAAAGGGAAAGACCTAGCACCAAATCCAATTTGCCATCTGATCTAACTTCTGGAGGCAGTCAAAATGATCCTTAGAATTCTTCCCTACCTTATTCCTGTGCTGAGATACAGGCTGCTCCAACCTGCTGTAAAATGCTTGATTTCGAGAGTGAGCGAAACTAATGAAAACATTGTTGGGGTAAAACCTAAAGGGAAAGACCTAGCACCAAATCCAATTTGCCATCTGATCTAACTTCTGGAGGCAGTCAAAATGATCCTTAGAATTCTTCCCTACCTTATTCCTGTGCTGAGATACAGGCTGCTCCAACCTGCTGTAAAATGCTTGATTTCGAGAGTGAGCGAAACTAATGAAAACATTGTTGGGGTAAAACCTAAAGGGAAAGACCTAGCACCAAATCCAATTTGCCATCTGATCTAACTTCTGGAGGCAGTCAAAATGAGTATTTGAATTCTTCCCTACCTTATTCCTGTGCTGAGATACAGGCTGCTCCAACCTGCTGTAAAATGCTTGATTTCGAGAGTGAGCGAAACTAATGAAAACATTGTTGGGGTAAAACCTAAAGGGAAAGACCTAGCACCAAATCCAATTTGCCATCTGATCTAACTTCTGGAGGCAGTCAAAATGATCCTTAGAATTCTTCCCTGCCTTATTCCTGTGCTGAGATACAGGCTGCTCCAACCTGCTGTAAAATGCTTGATTTCGAGAGTGAGCGAAACTAATGAAAACATTGTTGGGGTAAAACCTAAAGGGAAAGACCTAGCACCAAATCCAATTTGCCATCTGATCTAACTTCTGGAGGCAGTCAAAATGATCCTTAGAATTCTTCCCTACCTTATTCCTGTGCTGAGATACAGGCTGCTCCAACCTGCTGTAAAATGCTTGATTTCGAGAGTGAGCGAAACTAATGAAAACATTGTTGGGGTAAAACCTAAAGGGAAAGACCTAGCACCAAATCCAATTTGCCATCTGATCTAACTTCTGGAGGCAGTCAAAATGAGTATTTGAATTCTTCCCTACCTTATTCCTGTGCTGAGATACAGGCTGCTCCAACCTGCTGTAAAATGCTTGATTTCGAGAGTGAGCGAAACTAATGAAAACATTGTTGGGGTAAAACCTAAAGGGAAAGACCTAGCACCAAATCCAATTTGCCATCTGATCTAACTTCTGGAGGCAGTCAAAATGAGTATTTGAATTCTTCCCTACCTTATTCCTGTGCTGAGATACAGGCTGCTCCAACCTGCTGTAAAATGCTTGATTTCGAGAGTGAGCGAAACTAATGAAAACATTGTTGGGGTAAAACCTAAAGGGAAAGACCTAGCACCAAATCCAATTTGCCATCTGATCTAACTTCTGGAGGCAGTCAAAATGAGTATTTGAATTCTTCCCTACCTTATTCCTGTGCTGAGATACAGGCTGCTCCAACCTGCTGTAAAATGCTTGATTTCGAGAGTGAGCGAAACTAATGAAAACATTGTTGGGGTAAAACCTAAAGGGAAAGACCTAGCACCAAATCCAATTTGCCATCTGATCTAACTTCTGGAGGCAGTCAAAATGAGTATTTGAATTCTCCCCTACCTTATTCCTGTGCTGAGATACAGGCTGCTCCAACCTGCTGTAAAATGCTTGATTTCGAGAGTGAGCGAAACTAATGAAAACATTGTTGGGGTAAAACCTAAAGGGAAAGACCTAGCACCAAATCCAATTTGCCATCTGATCTAACTTCTGGAGGCAGTCAAAATGATCCTTAGAATTCTTCCCTACCTTATTCCTGTGCTGAGATACAGGCTGCTCCAACCTGCTGTAAAATGCTTGATTTCGAGAGTGAGCGAAACTAATGAAAACATTGTTGGGGTAAAACCTAAAGGGAAAGACCTAGCACCAAATCCAATTTGCCATCTGATCTAACTTCTGGAGGCAGTCAAAATGATCCTTAGAATTCTTCCCTGCCTTATTCCTGTGCTGAGATACAGGCTGCTCCAACCTGCTGTAAAATGCTTGATTTCGAGAGTGAGCGAAACTAATGAAAACATTGTTGGGGTAAAAACCTAAAGGGAAAGACCTAGCACCAAATCCAATTTGCCATCTGATCTAACTTCTGGAGGCAGTCAAAATGATCCTTAGAATTCTTCCCTACCTTATTCCTGTGCTGAGATACAGGCTGCTCCAACCTGCTGTAAAATGCTTGATTTCGAGAGTGAGCGAAACTAATGAAAACATTGTTGGGGTAAAACCTAAAGGGAAAGACCTAGCACCAAATCCAATTTGCCATCTGATCTAACTTCTGGAGGCAGTCAAAATGATCCTTAGAATTCTTCCCTACCTTATTCCTGTGCTGAGATACAGGCTGCTCCAACCTGCTGTAAAATGCTTGATTTCGAGAGTGAGCGAAACTAATGAAAACATTGTTGGGGTAAAACCTAAAGGGAAAGACCTAGCACCAAATCCAATTTGCCATCTGATCTAACTTCTGGAGGCAGTCAAAATGATCCTTAGAATTCTTCCCTACCTTATTCCTGTGCTGAGATACAGGCTGCTCCAACCTGCTGTAAAATGCTTGATTTCGAGAGTGAGCGAAACTAATGAAAACATTGTTGGGGTAAAACCTAAAGGGAAAGACCTAGCACCAAATCCAATTTGCCATCTGATCTAACTTCTGGAGGCAGTCAAAATGAGTATTTGAATTCTTCCCTACCTTATTCCTGTGCTGAGATACAGGCTGCTCCAACCTGCTGTAAAATGCTTGATTTCGAGAGTGAGCGAAACTAATGAAAACATTGTTGGGGTAAAACCTAAAGGGAAAGACCTAGCACCAAATCCAATTTGCCATCTGATCTAACTTCTGGAGGCAGTCAAAATGATCCTTAGAATTCTTCCCTGCCTTATTCCTGTGCTGAGATACAGGCTGCTCCAACCTGCTGTAAAATGCTTGATTTCGAGAGTGAGCGAAACTAATGAAAACATTGTTGGGGTAAAACCTAAAGGGAAAGACCTAGCACCAAATCCAATTTGCCATCTGATCTAACTTCTGGAGGCAGTCAAAATGATCCTTAGAATTCTTCCCTACCTTATTCCTGTGCTGAGATACAGGCTGCTCCAACCTGCTGTAAAATGCTTGATTTCGAGAGTGAGCGAAACTAATGAAAACATTGTTGGGGGTAAAACCTAAAGGGAAAGACCTAGCACCAAATCCAATTTGCCATCTGATCTAACTTCTGGAGGCAGTCAAAATGAGTATTTGAATTCTTCCCTACCTTATTCCTGTGCTGAGATACAGGCTGCTCCAACCTGCTGTAAAATGCTTGATTTCGAGAGTGAGCGAAACTAATGAAAACATTGTTGGGGTAAAACCTAAAGGGAAAGACCTAGCACCAAATCCAATTTGCCATCTGATCTAACTTCTGGAGGCAGTCAAAATGATCCTTAGAATTCTTCCCTGCCTTATTCCTGTGCTGAGATACAGGCTGCTCCAACCTGCTGTAAAATGCTTGATTTCGAGAGTGAGCGAAACTAATGAAAACATTGTTGGGGTAAAACCTAAAGGGAAAGACCTAGCACCAAATCCAATTTGCCATCTGATCTAACTTCTGGAGGCAGTCAAAATGAGTATTTGAATTCTTCCCTACCTTATTCCTGTGCTGAGATACAGGCTGCTCCAACCTGCTGTAAAATGCTTGATTTCGAGAGTGAGCGAAACTAATGAAAACATTGTTGGGGTAAAACCTAAAGGGAAAGACCTAGCACCAAATCCAATTTGCCATCTGATCTAACTTCTGGAGGCAGTCAAAATGATCCTTAGAATTCTTCCCTACCTTATTCCTGTGCTGAGATACAGGCTGCTCCAACCTGCTGTAAAATGCTTGATTTCGAGAGTGAGCGAAACTAATGAAAACATTGTTGGGGTAAAACCTAAAGGGAAAGACCTAGCACCAAATCCAATTTGCCATCTGATCTAACTTCTGGAGGCAGTCAAAATGAGTATTTGAATTCTTCCCTACCTTATTCCTGTGCTGAGATACAGGCTGCTCCAACCTGCTGTAAAATGCTTGATTTCGAGAGTGAGCGAAACTAATGAAAACATTGTTGGGGTAAAACCTAAAGGGAAAGACCTAGCACCAAATCCAATTTGCCATCTGATCTAACTTCTGGAGGCAGTCAAAATGATCCTTAGAATTCTTCCCTACCTTATTCCTGTGCTGAGATACAGGCTGCTCCAACCTGCTGTAAAATGCTTGATTTCGAGAGTGAGCGAAACTAATGAAAACATTGTTGGGGTAAAACCTAAAGGGAAAGACCTAGCACCAAATCCAATTTGCCATCTGATCTAACTTCTGGAGGCAGTCAAAATGAGTATTTGAATTCTTCCCTACCTTATTCCTGTGCTGAGATACAGGCTGCTCCAACCTGCTGTAAAATGCTTGATTTCGAGAGTGAGCGAAACTGATGAAAATATTGTTGGGGTAAAACCTAAAGGGAAAGACCTAGCACCAAATCCAATTTGCCATCTGATCTAACTTCTGGAGGCAGTCAAAATGATCCTTAGAATTCTTCCCTACCTTATTCCTGTGCTGAGATACAGGCTGCTCCAACCTGCTGTAAAATGCTTGATTTCGAGAGTGAGCGAAACTAATGAAAACATTGTTGGGGTAAAACCTAAAGGGAAAGACCTAGCACCAAATCCAATTTGCCATCTGATCTAACTTCTGGAGGCAGTCAAAATGAGTATTTGAATTCTTCCCTACCTTATTCCTGTGCTGAGATACAGGCTGCTCCAACCTGCTGTAAAATGCTTGATTTCGAGAGTGAGCGAAACTAATGAAAACATTGTTGGGGTAAAACCTAAAGGGAAAGACCTAGCACCAAATCCAATTTGCCATCTGATCTAACTTCTGGAGGCAGTCAAAATGATCCTTAGAATTCTTCCCTGCCTTATTCCTGTGCTGAGATACAGGCTGCTCCAACCTGCTGTAAAATGCTTGATTTCGAGAGTGAGCGAAACTAATGAAAACATTGTTGGTGTAAAACCTAAAGGGAAAGACCTAGCACCAAATCCAATTTGCCATCTGATCTAACTTCTGGAGGCAGTCAAAATGATCCTTAGAATTCTTCCCTACCTTATTCCTGTGCTGAGATACAGGCTGCTCCAACCTGCTGTAAAATGCTTGATTTCGAGAGTGAGCGAAACTAATGAAAACATTGTTGGGGTAAAACCTAAAGGGAAAGACCTAGCACCAAATCCAATTTGCCATCTGATCTAACTTCTGGAGGCAGTCAAAATGAGTATTTGAATTCTTCCCTACCTTATTCCTGTGCTGAGATACAGGCTGCTCCAACCTGCTGTAAAATGCTTGATTTCGAGAGTGAGCGAAACTAATGAAAACATTGTTGGGGTAAAACCTAAAGGGAAAGACCTAGCACCAAATCCAATTTGCCATCTGATCTAACTTCTGGAGGCAGTCAAAATGAGTATTTGAATTCTTCCCTACCTTATTCCTGTGCTGAGATACAGGCTGCTCCAACCTGCTGTAAAATGCTTGATTTCGAGAGTGAGCGAAACTAATGAAAACATTGTTGGGGTAAAACCTAAAGGGAAAGACCTAGCACCAAATCCAATTTGCCATCTGATCTAACTTCTGGAGGCAGTCAAAATGAGTATTTGAATTCTTCCCTACCTTATTCCTGTGCTGAGATACAGGCTGCTCCAACCTGCTGTAAAATGCTTGATTTCGAGAGTGAGCGAAACTAATGAAAACATTGTTGGGGTAAAACCTAAAGGGAAAGACCTAGCACCAAATCCAATTTGCCATCTGATCTAACTTCTGGAGGCAGTCAAAATGATCCTTAGAATTCTTCCCTGCCTTATTCCTGTGCTGAGATACAGGCTGCTCCAACCTGCTGTAAAATGCTTGATTTCGAGAGTGAGCGAAACTAATGAAAACATTGTTGGGGTAAAACCTAAAGGGAAAGACCTAGCACCAAATCCAATTTGCCATCTGATCTAACTTCTGGAGGCAGTCAAAATGATCCTTAGAATTCTTCCCTACCTTATTCCTGTGCTGAGATACAGGCTGCTCCAACCTGCTGTAAAATGCTTGATTTCGAGAGTGAGCGAAACTAATGAAAACATTGTTGGGGTAAAACCTAAAGGGAAAGACCTAGCACCAAATCCAATTTGCCATCTGATCTAACTTCTGGAGGCAGTCAAAATGATCCTTAGAATTCTTCCCTACCTTATTCCTGTGCTGAGATACAGGCTGCTCCAACCTGCTGTAAAATGCTTGATTTCGAGAGTGAGCGAAACTAATGAAAACATTGTTGGGGTAAAACCTAAAGGGAAAGACCTAGCACCAAATCCAATTTGCCATCTGATCTAACTTCTGGAGGCAGTCAAAATGATCCTTAGAATTCTTCCCTACCTTATTCCTGTGCTGAGATACAGGCTGCTCCAACCTGCTGTAAAATGCTTGATTTCGAGAGTGAGCGAAACTAATGAAAACATTGTTGGGGTAAAACCTAAAGGGAAAGACCTAGCACCAAATCCAATTTGCCATCTGATCTAACTTCTGGAGGCAGTCAAAATGAGTATTTGAATTCTTCCCTACCTTATTCCTGTGCTGAGATACAGGCTGCTCCAACCTGCTGTAAAATGCTTGATTTCGAGAGTGAGCGAAACTAATGAAAACATTGTTGGGGTAAAACCTAAAGGGAAAGACCTAGCACCAAATCCAATTTGCCATCTGATCTAACTTCTGGAGGCAGTCAAAATGATCCTTAGAATTCTTCCCTACCTTATTCCTGTGCTGAGATACAGGCTGCTCCAACCTGCTGTAAAATGCTTGATTTCGAGAGTGAGCGAAACTAATGAAAACATTGTTGGGGTAAAACCTAAAGGGAAAGACCTAGCACCAAATCCAATTTGCCATCTGATCTAACTTCTGGAGGCAGTCAAAATGATCCTTAGAATTCTTCCCTACCTTATTCCTGTGCTGAGATACAGGCTGCTCCAACCTGCTGTAAAATGCTTGATTTCGAGAGTGAGCGAAACTAATGAAAACATTGTTGGGGTAAAACCTAAAGGGAAAGACCTAGCACCAAATCCAATTTGCCATCTGATCTAACTTCTGGAGGCAGTCAAAATGATCCTTAGAATTCTTCCCTACCTTATTCCTGTGCTGAGATACAGGCTGCTCCAACCTGCTGTAAAATGCTTGATTTCGAGAGTGAGCGAAACTAATGAAAACATTGTTGGGGTAAAACCTAAAGGGAAAGACCTAGCACCAAATCCAATTTGCCATCTGATCTAACTTCTGGAGGCAGTCAAAATGAGTATTTGAATTCTTCCCTACCTTATTCCTGTGCTGAGATACAGGCTGCTCCAACCTGCTGTAAAATGCTTGATTTCGAGAGTGAGCGAAACTAATGAAAACATTGTTGGGGTAAAACCTAAAGGGAAAGACCTAGCACCAAATCCAATTGGCCATCTGATCTAACTTCTGGAGGCAGTCAAAATGAGTATTTGAATTCTTCCCTACCTTATTCCTGTGCTGAGATACAGGCTGCTCCAACCTGCTGTAAAATGCTTGATTTCGAGAGTGAGCGAAACTAATGAAAACATTGTTGGGGTAAAACCTAAAGGGAAAGACCTAGCACCAAATCCAATTTGCCATCTGAT
Organism: Melanerpes formicivorus; assembly: GCF_026170545.1. Lineage (NCBI taxonomy): Eukaryota > Metazoa > Chordata > Aves > Piciformes > Picidae > Melanerpes > Melanerpes formicivorus. Next base: position 42,664 of record NW_027142746.1, on the reverse strand, counting down.
CTAACTTCTGGAGGCAGTCAAAATGATCCTTAGAATTCTTCCCTACCTTATTCCTGTGCTGAGATACAGGCTGCTCCAACCTGCTGTAAAATGCTTGATTTCGAGAGTGAGCGAAACTAATGAAAACATTGTTGGGGTAAAACCTAAAGGGAAAGACCTAGCACCAAATCCAATTTGCCATCTGATCTAACTTCTGGAGGCAGTCAAAATGATCCTTAGAATTCTTCCCTACCTTATTCCTGTGCTGAGATACAGGCTGCTCCAACCTGCTGTAAAATGCTTGATTTCGAGAGTGAGCGAAACTAATGAAAACATTGTTGGGGTAAAACCTAAAGGGAAAGACCTAGCACCAAATCCAATTTGCCATCTGATCTAACTTCTGGAGGCAGTCAAAATGAGTATTTGAATTCTTCCCTACCTTATTCCTGTGCTGAGATACAGGCTGCTCCAACCTGCTGTAAAATGCTTGATTTCGAGAGTGAGCGAAACTAATGAAAACATTGTTGGGGTAAAACCTAAAGGGAAAGACCTAGCACCAAATCCAATTGGCCATCTGATCTAACTTCTGGAGGCAGTCAAAATGAGTATTTGAATTCTTCCCTACCTTATTCCTGTGCTGAGATACAGGCTGCTCCAACCTGCTGTAAAATGCTTGATTTCGAGAGTGAGCGAAACTAATGAAAACATTGTTGGGGTAAAACCTAAAGGGAAAGACCTAGCACCAAATCCAATTTGCCATCTGATCTAACTTCTGGAGGCAGTCAAAATGATCCTTAGAATTCTTCCCTACCTTATTCCTGTGCTGAGATACAGGCTGCTCCAACCTGCTGTAAAATGCTTGATTTTGAGAGTGAGCGAAACTAATGAAAACATTGTTGGGGTAAAACCTAAAGGGAAAGACCTAGCACCAAATCCAATTTGCCATCTGATCTAACTTCTGGAGGCAGTCAAAATGATCCTTAGAATTCTTCCCTACCTTATTCCTGTGCTGAGATACAGGCTGCTCCAACCTGCTGTAAAATGCTTGATTTCGAGAGTGAGCGAAACTAATGAAAACATTGTTGGGGTAAAACCTAAAGGGAAAGACCTAGCACCAAATCCAATTTGCCATCTGATCTAACTTCTGGAGGCAGTCAAAATGATCCTTAGAATTCTTCCCTGCCTTATTCCTGTGCTGAGATACAGGCTGCTCCAACCTGCTGTAAAATGCTTGATTTCGAGAGTGAGCGAAACTAATGAAAACATTGTTGGGGTAAAACCTAAAGGGAAAGACCTAGCACCAAATCCAATTTGCCATCTGATCTAACTTCTGGAGGCAGTCAAAATGAGTATTTGAATTCTTCCCTACCTTATTCCTGTGCTGAGATACAGGCTGCTCCAACCTGCTGTAAAATGCTTGATTTCGAGAGTGAGCGAAACTAATGAAAACATTGTTGGGGTAAAACCTAAAGGGAAAGACCTAGCACCAAATCCAATTTGCCATCTGATCTAACTTCTGGAGGCAGTCAAAATGAGTATTTGAATTCTTCCCTACCTTATTCCTGTGCTGAGATACAGGCTGCTCCAACCTGCTGTAAAATGCTTGATTTCGAGAGTGAGCGAAACTAACGAAAACATTGTTGGGGTAAAACCTAAAGGGAAAGACCTAGCACCAAATCCAATTTGCCATCTGATCTAACTTCTGGAGGCAGTCAAAATGATCCTTAGAATTCTTCCCTACCTTATTCCTGTGCTGAGATACAGGCTGCTCCAACCTGCTGTAAAATGCTTGATTTCGAGAGTGAGCGAAACTAATGAAAACATTGTTGGGGTAAAACCTAAAGGGAAAGACCTAGCACCAAATCCAATTTGCCATCTGATCTAACTTCTGGAGGCAGTCAAAATGATCCTTAGAATTCTTCCCTACCTTATTCCTGTGCTGAGGATACAGGCTGCTCCAACCTGCTGTAAAATGCTTGATTTCGAGAGTGAGCGAAACTAATGAAAACATTGTTGGGGTAAAGCCTAAAGGGAAAGACCTAGCACCAAATCCAATTTGCCATCTGATCTAACTTCTGGAGGCAGTCAAAATGATCCTTAGAATTCTTCCCTACCTTATTCCTGTGCTGAGATACAGGCTGCTCCAACCTGCTGTAAAATGCTTGATTTCGAGAGTGAGCGAAACTAATGAAAACATTGTTGGGGTAAAACCTAAAGGGAAAGACCTAGCACCAAATCCAATTTGCCATCTGATCTAACTTCTGGAGGCAGTCAAAATGATCCTTAGAATTCTTCCCTACCTTATTCCTGTGCTGAGATACAGGCTGCTCCAACCTGCTGTAAAATGCTTGATTTCGAGAGTGAGCGAAACTAATGAAAACATTGTTGGGGTAAAACCTAAAGGGAAAGACCTAGCACCAAATCCAATTTGCCATCTGATCTAACTTCTGGAGGCAGTCAAAATGATCCTTAGAATTCTTCCCTACCTTATTCCTGTGCTGAGATACAGGCTGCTCCAACCTGCTGTAAAATGCTTGATTTCGAGAGTGAGCGAAACTAATGAAAACATTGTTGGGGTAAAACCTAAAGGGAAAGACCTAGCACCAAATCCAATTTGCCATCTGATCTAACTTCTGGAGGCAGTCAAAATGATCCTTAGAATTCTTCCCTACCTTATTCCTGTGCTGAGATACAGGCTGCTCCAACCTGCTGTAAAATGCTTGATTTCGCGAGTGAGCGAAACTAATGAAAACATTGTTGGGGTAAAACCTAAAGGGAAAGACCTAGCACCAAATCCAATTTGCCATCTGATCTAACTTCTGGAGGCAGTCAAAATGATCCTTAGAATTCTTCCCTACCTTATTCCTGTGCTGAGATACAGGCTGCTCCAACCTGCTGTAAAATGCTTGATTTCGAGAGTGAGCGAAACTAATGAAAACATTGTTGGGGTAAAACCTAAAGGGAAAGACCTAGCACCAAATCCAATTTGCCATCTGATCTAACTTCTGGAGGCAGTCAAAATGATCCTTAGAATTCTTCCCTACCTTATTCCTGTGCTGAGATACAGGCTGCTCCAACCTGCTGTAAAATGCTTGATTTCGAGAGTGAGCGAAACTAATGAAAACATTGTTGGGGTAAAGCCTAAAGGGAAAGACCTAGCACCAAATCCAATTTGCCATCTGATCTAACTTCTGGAGGCAGTCAAAATGATCCTTAGAATTCTTCCCTACCTTATTCCTGTGCTGAGATACAGGCTGCTCCAACCTGCTGTAAAATGCTTGATTTCGAGAGTGAGCGAAACTAATGAAAACATTGTTGGGGTAAAACCTAAAGGGAAAGACCTAGCACCAAATCCAATTTGCCATCTGATCTAACTTCTGGAGGCAGTCAAAATGATCCTTAGAATTCTTCCCTACCTTATTCCTGTGCTGAGATACAGGCTGCTCCAACCTGCTGTAAAATGCTTGATTTCGAGAGTGAGCGAAACTAATGAAAACATTGTTGGGGTAAAACCTAAAGGGAAAGACCTAGCACCAAATCCAATTTGCCATCTGATCTAACTTCTGGAGGCAGTCAAAATGATCCTTAGAATTCTTCCCTACCTTATTCCTGTGCTGAGATACAGGCTGCTCCAACCTGCTGTAAAATGCTTGATTTCGCGAGTGAGCGAAACTAATGAAAACATTGTTGGGGTAAAACCTAAAGGGAAAGACCTAGCACCAAATCCAATTTGCCATCTGATCTAACTTCTGGAGGCAGTCAAAATGATCCTTAGAATTCTTCCCTACCTTATTCCTGTGCTGAGATACAGGCTGCTCCAACCTGCTGTAAAATGCTTGATTTCGAGAGTGAGCGAAACTAATGAAAACATTGTTGGGGTAAAACCTAAAGGGAAAGACCTAGCACCAAATCCAATTTGCCATCTGATCTAACTTCTGGAGGGCAGTCAAAATGATCCTTAGAATTCTTCCCTACCTTATTCCTGTGCTGAGATACAGGCTGCTCCAACCTGCTGTAAAATGCTTGATTTCGAGAGTGAGCGAAACTAATGAAAACATTGTTGGGGTAAAGCCTAAAGGGAAAGACCTAGCACCAAATCCAATTTGCCATCTGATCTAACTTCTGGAGGCAGTCAAAATGATCCTTAGAATTCTTCCCTACCTTATTCCTGTGCTGAGATACAGGCTGCTCCAACCTGCTGTAAAATGCTTGATTTCGAGAGTGAGCGAAACTAATGAAAACATTGTTGGGGTAAAACCTAAAGGGAAAGACCTAGCACCAAATCCAATTTGCCATCTGATCTAACTTCTGGAGGCAGTCAAAATGATCCTTAGAATTCTTCCCTACCTTATTCCTGTGCTGAGATACAGGCTGCTCCAACCTGCTGTAAAATGCTTGATTTCGAGAGTGAGCGAAACTAATGAAAACATTGTTGGGGTAAAACCTAAAGGGAAAGACCTAGCACCAAATCCAATTTGCCATCTGATCTAACTTCTGGAGGCAGTCAAAATGATCCTTAGAATTCTTCCCTACCTTATTCCTGTGCTGAGATACAGGCTGCTCCAACCTGCTGTAAAATGCTTGATTTCGAGAGTGAGCGAAACTAATGAAAACATTGTTGGGGGTAAAACCTAAAGGGAAAGACCTAGCACCAAATCCAATTTGCCATCTGATCTAACTTCTGGAGGCAGTCAAAATGATCCTTAGAATTCTTCCCTACCTTATTCCTGTGCTGAGATACAGGCTGCTCCAACCTGCTGTAAAATGCTTGATTTCGCGAGTGAGCGAAACTAATGAAAACATTGTTGGGGTAAAACCTAAAGGGAAAGACCTAGCACCAAATCCAATTTGCCATCTGATCTAACTTCTGGAGGCAGTCAAAATGATCCTTAGAATTCTTCCCTACCTTATTCCTGTGCTGAGATACAGGCTGCTCCAACCTGCTGTAAAATGCTTGATTTCGAGAGTGAGCGAAACTAATGAAAACATTGTTGGGGTAAAACCTAAAGGGAAAGACCTAGCACCAAATCCAATTTGCCATCTGATCTAACTTCTGGAGGCAGTCAAAATGATCCTTAGAATTCTTCCCTACCTTATTCCTGTGCTGAGATACAGGCTGCTCCAACCTGCTGTAAAATGCTTGATTTCGAGAGGGAGCGAAACTAATGAAAACATTGTTGGGGTAAAACCTAAAGGGAAAGACCTAGCACCAAATCCAATTTGCCATCTGATCTAACTTCTGGAGGCAGTCAAAATGATCCTTAGAATTCTTCCCTGCCTTATTCCTGTGCTGAGATACAGGCTGCTCCAACCTGCTGTAAAATGCTTGATTTCGAGAGTGAGCGAAACTAATGAAAACATTGTTGGGGTAAAACCTAAAGGGAAAGACCTAGCACCAAATCCAATTTGCCATCTGATCTAACTTCTGGAGGCAGTCAAAATGAGTATTTGAATTCTTCCCTACCTTATTCCTGTGCTGAGATACAGGCTGCTCCAACCTGCTGTAAAATGCTTGATTTCGAGAGTGAGCGAAACTAATGAAAACATTGTTGGGGTAAAACCTAAAGGGAAAGACCTAGCACCAAATCCAATTTGCCATCTGATCTAACTTCTGGAGGCAGTCAAAATGAGTATTTGAATTCTTCCCTACCTTATTCCTGTGCTGAGATACAGGCTGCTCCAACCTGCTGTAAAATGCTTGATTTCGAGAGTGAGCGAAACTAATGAAAACATTGTTGGGGTAAAACCTAAAGGGAAAGACCTAGCACCAAATCCAATTTGCCATCTGATCTAACTTCTGGAGGCAGTCAAAATGATCCTTAGAATTCTTCCCTACCTTATTCCTGTGCTGAGATACAGGCTGCTCCAACCTGCTGTAAAATGCTTGATTTCGAGAGTGAGCGAAACTAATGAAAACATTGTTGGGGTAAAACCTAAAGGGAAAGACCTAGCACCAAATCCAATTTGCCATCTGATCTAACTTCTGGAGGCAGTCAAAATGATCCTTAGAATTCTTCCCTACCTTATTCCTGTGCTGAGATACAGGCTGCTCCAACCTGCTGTAAAATGCTTGATTTCGAGAGTGAGCGAAACTAATGAAAACATTGTTGGGGTAAAACCTAAAGGGAAAGACCTAGCACCAAATCCAATTTGCCATCTGATCTAACTTCTGGAGGCAGTCAAAATGATCCTTAGAATTCTTCCCTACCTTATTCCTGTGCTGAGATACAGGCTGCTCCAACCTGCTGTAAAATGCTTGATTTCGAGAGTGAGCGAAACTAATGAAAACATTGTTGGGGTAAAACCTAAAGGGAAAGACCTAGCACCAAATCCAATTTGCCATCTGATCTAACTTCTGGAGGCAGTCAAAATGATCCTTAGAATTCTTCCCTACCTTATTCCTGTGCTGAGATACAGGCTGCTCCAACCTGCTGTAAAATGCTTGATTTCGAGAGTGAGCGAAACTAATGAAAACATTGTTGGGGTAAAACCTAAAGGGAAAGACCTAGCACCAAATCCAATTTGCCATCTGATCTAACTTCTGGAGGCAGTCAAAATGATCCTTAGAATTCTTCCCTACCTTATTCCTGTGCTGAGATACAGGCTGCTCCAACCTGCTGTAAAATGCTTGATTTCGAGAGTGAGCGAAACTAATGAAAACATTGTTGGGGTAAAACCTAAAGGGAAAGACCTAGCACCAAATCCAATTTGCCATCTGATCTAACTTCTGGAGGCAGTCAAAATGATCCTTAGAATTCTTCCCTACCTTATTCCTGTGCTGAGATACAGGCTGCTCCAACCTGCTGTAAAATGCTTGATTTCGAGAGTGAGCGAAACTAATGAAAACATTGTTGGGGTAAAACCTAAAGGGAAAGACCTAGCACCAAATCCAATTTGCCATCTGATCTAACTTCTGGAGGCAGTCAAAATGATCCTTAGAATTCTTCCCTACCTTATTCCTGTGCTGAGATACAGGCTGCTCCAACCTGCTGTAAAATGCTTGATTTCGAGAGTGAGCGAAACTAATGAAAACATTGTTGGGGTAAAACCTAAAGGGAAAGACCTAGCACCAAATCCAATTTGCCATCTGATTTAACTTCTGGAGGCAGTCAAAATGAGTATTTGAATTCTTCCCTACCTTATTCCTGTGCTGAGATACAGGCTGCTCCAACCTGCTGTAAAATGCTTGATTTCGAGAGTGAGCGAAACTAATGAAAACATTGTTGGGGTAAAACCTAAAGGGAAAGACCTAGCACCAAATCCAATTTGCCATCTGATCTAACTTCTGGAGGCAGTCAAAATGATCCTTAGAATTCTTCCCTACCTTATTCCTGTGCTGAGATACAGGCTGCTCCAACCTGCTGTAAAATGCTTGATTTCGAGAGTGAGCGAAACTAATGAAAACATTGTTGGGGTAAAACCTAAAGGGAAAGACCTAGCACCAAATCCAATTTGCCATCTGATCTAACTTCTGGAGGCAGTCAAAATGATCCTTAGAATTCTTCCCTACCTTATTCCTGTGCTGAGATACAGGCTGCTCCAACCTGCTGTAAAATGCTTGATTTCGAGAGTGAGCGAAACTAATGAAAACATTGTTGGGGTAAAACCTAAAGGGAAAGACCTAGCACCAAATCCAATTTGCCATCTGATCTAACTTCTGGAGGCAGTCAAAATGAGTATTTGAATTCTTCCCTACCTTATTCCTGTGCTGAGATACAGGCTGCTCCAACCTGCTGTAAAATGCTTGATTTCGAGAGTGAGCGAAACTAATGAAAACATTGTTGGGGTAAAACCTAAAGGGAAAGACCTAGCACCAAATCCAATTTGCCATCTGATCTAACTTCTGGAGGCAGTCAAAATGAGTATTTGAATTCTTCCCTACCTTATTCCTGTGCTGAGATACAGGCTGCTCCAACCTGCTGTAAAATGCTTGATTTCGAGAGTGAGCGAAACTAATGAAAACATTGTTGGGGTAAAACCTAAAGGGAAAGACCTAGCACCAAATCCAATTTGCCATCTGATCTAACTTCTGGAGGCAGTCAAAATGAGTATTTGAATTCTTCCCTACCTTATTCCTGTGCTGAGATACAGGCTGCTCCAACCTGCTGTAAAATGCTTGATTTCGAGAGTGAGCGAAACTAATGAAAACATTGTTGGGGTAAAACCTAAAGGGAAAGACCTAGCACCAAATCCAATTTGCCATCTGATCTAACTTCTGGAGGCAGTCAAAATGATCCTTAGAATTCTTCCCTACCTTATTCCTGTGCTGAGATACAGGCTGCTCCAACCTGCTGTAAAATGCTTGATTTCGCGAGTGAGCGAAACTAATGAAAACATTGTTGGGGTAAAACCTAAAGGGAAAGACCTAGCACCAAATCCAATTTGCCATCTGATTTAACTTCTGGAGGCAGTCAAAATGAGTATTTGAATTCTTCCCTACCTTATTCCTGTGCTGAGATACAGGCTGCTCCAACCTGCTGTAAAATGCTTGATTTCGAGAGTGAGTGAAACTAATGAAAACATTGTTGGGGTAAAACCTAAAGGGAAAGACCTAGCACCAAATCCAATTTGCCATCTGATCTAACTTCTGGAGGCAGTCAAAATGATCCTTAGAATTCTTCCCTACCTTATTCCTGTGCTGAGATACAGGCTGCTCCAACCTGCTGTAAAATGCTTGATTTCGAGAGTGAGCGAAACTAATGAAAACATTGTTGGGGTAAAACCTAAAGGGAAAGACCTAGCACCAAATCCAATTTGCCATCTGATCTAACTTCTGGAGGCAGTCAAAATGATCCTTAGAATTCTTCCCTACCTTATTCCTGTGCTGAGATACAGGCTGCTCCAACCTGCTGTAAAATGCTTGATTTCGAGAGTGAGCGAAACTAATGAAAACATTGTTGGGGTAAAACCTAAAGGGAAAGACCTAGCACCAAATCCAATTTGCCATCTGATCTAACTTCTGGAGGCAGTCAAAATGAGTATTTGAATTCTTCCCTACCTTATTCCTGTGCTGAGATACAGGCTGCTCCAACCTGCTGTAAAATGCTTGATTTCGAGAGTGAGCGAAACTAATGAAAACATTGTTGGGGTAAAACCTAAAGGGAAAGACCTAGCACCAAATCCAATTTGCCATCTGATCTAACTTCTGGAGGCAGTCAAAATGATCCTTAGAATTCTTCCCTACCTTATTCCTGTGCTGAGATACAGGCTGCTCCAACCTGCTGTAAAATGCTTGATTTCGAGAGTGAGCGAAACTAATGAAAACATTGTTGGGGGTAAAACCTAAAGGGAAAGACCTAGCACCAAATCCAATTTGCCATCTGATCTAACTTCTGGAGGCAGTCAAAATGATCCTTAGAATTCTTCCCTACCTTATTCCTGTGCTGAGATACAGGCTGCTCCAACCTGCTGTAAAATGCTTGATTTCGAGAGTGAGCGAAACTAATGAAAACATTGTTGAGGTAAAACCTAAAGGGAAAGACCTAGCACCAAATCCAATTTGCCATCTGATCTAACTTCTGGAGGCAGTCAAAATGATCCTTAGAATTCTTCCCTACCTTATTCCTGTGCTGAGATACAGGCTGCTCCAACCTGCTGTAAAATGCTTGATTTCGAGAGTGAGCGAAACTAATGAAAACATTGTTGGGGTAAAACCTAAAGGGAAAGACCTAGCACCAAATCCAATTTGCCATCTGATCTAACTTCTGGAGGCAGTCAAAATGATCCTTAGAATTCTTCCCTACCTTATTCCTGTGCTGAGATACAGGCTGCTCCAACCTGCTGTAAAATGCTTGATTTCGAGAGTGAGCGAAACTAATGAAAACATTGTTGGGGTAAAACCTAAAGGGAAAGACCTAGCACCAAATCCAATTTGCCATCTGATTTAACTTCTGGAGGCAGTCAAAATGAGTATTTGAATTCTTCCCTACCTTATTCCTGTGCTGAGATACAGGCTGCTCCAACCTGCTGTAAAATGCTTGATTTCGCGATGTGAGCGAAACTAATGAAAACATTGTTGGGGTAAAACCTAAAGGGAAAGACCTAGCACCAAATCCAATTTGCCATCTGATCTAACTTCTGGAGGCAGTCAAAATGATCCTTAGAATTCTTCCCTACCTTATTCCTGTGCTGAGATACAGGCTGCTCCAACCTGCTGTAAAATGCTTGATTTCGCGAGTGAGCGAAACTAATGAAAACATTGTTGGGGTAAAACCTAAAGGGAAAGACCTAGCACCAAATCCAATTTGCCATCTGATCTAACTTCTGGAGGCAGTCAAAATGATCCTTAGAATTCTTCCCTACCTTATTCCTGTGCTGAGATACAGGCTGCTCCAACCTGCTGTAAAATGCTTGATTTCGAGAGTGAGCGAAACTAATGAAAACATTGTTGGGGTAAAACCTAAAGGGAAAGACCTAGCACCAAATCCAATTTGCCATCTGATCTAACTTCTGGAGGCAGTCAAAATGATCCTTAGAATTCTTCCCTACCTTATTCCTGTGCTGAGATACAGGCTGCTCCAACCTGCTGTAAAATGCTTGATTTCGAGAGTGAGCGAAACTAATGAAAACATTGTTGGGGTAAAACCTAAAGGGAAAGACCTAGCACCAAATCCAATTTGCCATCTGATCTAACTTCTGGAGGCAGTCAAAATGATCCTTAGAATTCTTCCCTACCTTATTCCTGTGCTGAGATACAGGCTGCTCCAACCTGCTGTAAAATGCTTGATTTCGAGAGTGAGCGAAACTAATGAAAACATTGTTGGGGTAAAACCTAAAGGGAAAGACCTAGCACCAAATCCAATTTGCCATCTGATCTAACTTCTGGAGGCAGTCAAAATGATCCTTAGAATTCTTCCCTACCTTATTCCTGTGCTGAGATACAGGCTGCTCCAACCTGCTGTAAAATGCTTGATTTCGAGAGTGAGCGAAACTAATGAAAACATTGTTGGGGTAAAACCTAAAGGGAAAGACCTAGCACCAAATCCAATTTGCCATCTGATCTAACTTCTGGAGGCAGTCAAAATGATCCTTAGAATTCTTCCCTACCTTATTCCTGTGCTGAGATACAGGCTGCTCCAACCTGCTGTAAAATGCTTGATTTCGAGAGTGAGCGAAACTAATGAAAACATTGTTGGGGTAAAACCTAAAGGGAAAGACCTAGCACCAAATCCAATTTGCCATCTGATCTAACTTCTGGAGGCAGTCAAAATGATCCTTAGAATTCTTCCCTACCTTATTCCTGTGCTGAGATACAGGCTGCTCCAACCTGCTGTAAAATGCTTGATTTCGAGAGTGAGCGAAACTAATGAAAACATTGTTGGGGTAAAACCTAAAGGGAAAGACCTAGCACCAAATCCAATTTGCCATCTGATCTAACTTCTGGAGGCAGTCAAAATGATCCTTAGAATTCTTCCCTACCTTATTCCTGTGCTGAGATACAGGCTGCTCCAACCTGCTGTAAAATGCTTGATTTCGAGAGTGAGCGAAACTAATGAAAACATTGTTGGGGTAAAACCTAAAGGGAAAGACCTACCACCAAATCCAATTTGCCATCTGATCTAACTTCTGGAGGCAGTCAAAATGAGTATTTGAATTCTTCCCTACCTTATTCCTGTGCTGAGATACAGGCTGCTCCAACCTGCTGTAAAATGCTTGATTTCGAGAGTGAGCGAAACTAATGAAAACATTGTTGGGGTAAAACCTAAAGGGAAAGACCTAGCACCAAATCCAATTTGCCATCTGATCTAACTTCTGGAGGCAGTCAAAATGAGTATTTGAATTCTTCCCTACCTTATTCCTGTGCTGAGATACAGGCTGCTCCAACCTGCTGTAAAATGCTTGATTTCGAGAGTGAGCGAAACTAATGAAAACATTGTTGGGGTAAAACCTAAAGGGAAAGACCTAGCACCAAATCCAATTTGCCATCTGATCTAACTTCTGGAGGCAGTCAAAATGAGTATTTGAATTCTTCCCTACCTTATTCCTGTGCTGAGATACAGGCTGCTCCAACCTGCTGTAAAATGCTTGATTTCGCGAGTGAGCGAAACTAATGAAAACATTGTTGGGGTAAAACCTAAAGGGAAAGACCTAGCACCAAATCCAATTTGCCATCTGATTTAACTTCTGGAGGCAGTCAAAATGAGTATTTGAATTCTTCCCTACCTTATTCCTGTGCTGAGATACAGGCTGCTCCAACCTGCTGTAAAATGCTTGATTTCGAGAGTGAGCGAAACTAATGAAAACATTGTTGGGGTAAAACCTAAAGGGAAAGACCTAGCACCAAATCCAATTTGCCATCTGATCTAACTTCTGGAGGCAGTCAAAATGATCCTTAGAATTCTTCCCTACCTTATTCCTGTGCTGAGATACAGGCTGCTCCAACCTGCTGTAAAATGCTTGATTTCGAGAGTGAGCGAAACTAATGAAAACATTGTTGGGGTAAAACCTAAAGGGAAAGACCTAGCACCAAATCCAATTTGCCATCTGATCTAACTTCTGGAGGCAGTCAAAATGATCCTTAGAATTCTTCCCTACCTTATTCCTGTGCTGAGATACAGGCTGCTCCAACCTGCTGTAAAATGCTTGATTTCGAGAGTGAGCGAAACTAATGAAAACATTGTTGGGGTAAAACCTAAAGGGAAAGACCTAGCACCAAATCCAATTTGCCATCTGATCTAACTTCTGGAGGCAGTCAAAATGATCCTTAGAATTCTTCCCTACCTTATTCCTGTGCTGAGATACAGGCTGCTCCAACCTGCTGTAAAATGCTTGATTTCGAGAGTGAGCGAAACTAATGAAAACATTGTTGGGGTAAAACCTAAAGGGAAAGACCTAGCACCAAATCCAATTTGCCATCTGATCTAACTTCTGGAGGCAGTCAAAATGATCCTTAGAATTCTTCCCTACCTTATTCCTGTGCTGAGATACAGGCTGCTCCAACCTGCTGTAAAATGCTTGATTTCGAGAGTGAGCGAAACTAATGAAAACATTGTTGGGGTAAAACCTAAAGGGAAAGACCTAGCACCAAATCCAATTTGCCATCTGATCTAACTTCTGGAGGCAGTCAAAATGATCCTTAGAATTCTTCCCTACCTTATTCCTGTGCTGAGATACAGGCTGCTCCAACCTGCTGTAAAATGCTTGATTTCGAGAGTGAGCGAAACTAATGAAAACATTGTTGGGGTAAAACCTAAAGGGAAAGACCTAGCACCAAATCCAATTTGCCATCTGATCTAACTTCTGGAGGCAGTCAAAATGAGTATTTGAATTCTTCCCTACCTTATTCCTGTGCTGAGATACAGGCTGCTCCAACCTGCTGTAAAATGCTTGATTTCGAGAGTGAGCGAAACTAATGAAAACATTGTTGGGGTAAAACCTAAAGGGAAAGACCTAGCACCAAATCCAATTTGCCATCTGATCTAACTTCTGGAGGCAGTCAAAATGAGTATTTGAATTCTTCCCTACCTTATTCCTGTGCTGAGATACAGGCTGCTCCAACCTGCTGTAAAATGCTTGATTTCGAGAGTGAGCGAAACTAATGAAAACATTGTTGGGGTAAAACCTAAAGGGAAAGACCTAGCACCAAATCCAATTTGCCATCTGATCTAACTTCTGGAGGCAGTCAAAATGAGTATTTGAATTCTTCCCTACCTTATTCCTGTGCTGAGATACAGGCTGCTCCAACCTGCTGTAAAATGCTTGATTTCGAGAGTGAGCGAAACTAATGAAAACATTGTTGGGGTAAAACCTAAAGGGAAAGACCTAGCACCAAATCCAATTTGCCATCTGATCTAACTTCTGGAGGCAGTCAAAATGAGTATTTGAATTCTTCCCTACCTTATTCCTGTGCTGAGATACAGGCTGCTCCAACCTGCTGTAAAATGCTTGATTTCGAGAGTGAGCGAAACTAATGAAAACATTGTTGGGGTAAAACCTAAAGGGAAAGACCTAGCACCAAATCCAATTTGCCATCTGATCTAACTTCTGGAGGCAGTCAAAATGAGTATTTGAATTCTTCCCTACCTTATTCCTGTGCTGAGATACAGGCTGCTCCAACCTGCTGTAAAATGCTTGATTTCGAGAGTGAGCGAAACTAATGAAAACATTGTTGGGGTAAAACCTAAAGGGAAAGACCTAGCACCAAATCCAATTTGCCATCTGATCTAACTTCTGGAGGCAGTCAAAATGATCCTTAGAATTCTTCCCTACCTTATTCCTGTGCTGAGATACAGGCTGCTCCAACCTGCTGTAAAATGCTTGATTTCGAGAGTGAGCGAAACTAATGAAAACATTGTTGGGGTAAAACCTAAAGGGAAAGACCTAGCACCAAATCCAATTTGCCATCTGATCTAACTTCTGGAGGCAGTCAAAATGATCCTTAGAATTCTTCCCTACCTTATTCCTGTGCTGAGATACAGGCTGCTCCAACCTGCTGTAAAATGCTTGATTTCGAGAGTGAGCGAAACTAATGAAAACATTGTTGGGGTAAAACCTAAAGGGAAAGACCTAGCACCAAATCCAATTTGCCATCTGATCTAACTTCTGGAGGCAGTCAAAATGATCCTTAGAATTCTTCCCTACCTTATTCCTGTGCTGAGATACAGGCTGCTCCAACCTGCTGTAAAATGCTTGATTTCGAGAGTGAGCGAAACTAATGAAAACATTGTTGGGGTAAAACCTAAAGGGAAAGACCTAGCACCAAATCCAATTTGCCATCTGATCTAACTTCTGGAGGCAGTCAAAATGAGTATTTGAATTCTTCCCTACCTTATTCCTGTGCTGAGATACAGGCTGCTCCAACCTGCTGTAAAATGCTTGATTTCGCGAGTGAGCGAAACTAATGAAAACATTGTTGGGGTAAAACCTAAAGGGAAAGACCTAGCACCAAATCCAATTTGCCATCTGATTTAACTTCTGGAGGCAGTCAAAATGAGTATTTGAATTCTTCCCTACCTTATTCCTGTGCTGAGATACAGGCTGCTCCAACCTGCTGTAAAATGCTTGATTTCGAGAGTGAGCGAAACTAATGAAAACATTGTTGGGGTAAAACCTAAAGGGAAAGACCTAGCACCAAATCCAATTTGCCATCTGATCTAACTTCTGGAGGCAGTCAAAATGATCCTTAGAATTCTTCCCTACCTTATTCCTGTGCTGAGATACAGGCTGCTCCAACCTGCTGTAAAATGCTTGATTTCGCGAGTGAGTGAAACTAATGAAAACATTGTTGGGGTAAAACCTAAAGGGAAAGACCTAGCACCAAATCCAATTTGCCATCTGATTTAACTTCTGGAGGCAGTCAAAATGATCCTTAGAATTCTTCCCTACCTTATTCCTGTGCTGAGATACAGGCTGCTCCAACCTGCTGTAAAATGCTTGATTTCGAGAGTGAGCGAAACTAATGAAAACATTGTTGGGGTAAAACCTAAAGGGAAAGACCTAGCACCAAATCCAATTTGCCATCTGATCTAACTTCTGGAGGCAGTCAAAATGATCCTTAGAATTCTTCCCTACCTTATTCCTGTGCTGAGATACAGGCTGCTCCAACCTGCTGTAAAATGCTTGATTTCGAGAGTGAGCGAAACTAATGAAAACATTGTTGGGGTAAAACCTAAAGGGAAAGACCTAGCACCAAATCCAATTTGCCATCTGATCTAACTTCTGGAGGCAGTCAAAATGATCCTTAGAATTCTTCCCTACCTTATTCCTGTGCTGAGATACAGGCTGCTCCAACCTGCTGTAAAATGCTTGATTTCGAGAGTGAGCGAAACTAATGAAAACATTGTTGGGGTAAAACCTAAAGGGAAAGACCTAGCACCAAATCCAATTTGCCATCTGATCTAACTTCTGGAGGCAGTCAAAATGATCCTTAGAATTCTTCCCTACCTTATTCCTGTGCTGAGATACAGGCTGCTCCAACCTGCTGTAAAATGCTTGATTTCGAGAGTGAGCGAAACTAATGAAAACATTGTTGGGGTAAAACCTAAAGGGAAAGACCTAGCACCAAATCCAATTTGCCATCTGATCTAACTTCTGGAGGCAGTCAAAATGATCCTTAGAATTCTTCCCTACCTTATTCCTGTGCTGAGATACAGGCTGCTCCAACCTGCTGTAAAATGCTTGATTTCGAGAGTGAGCGAAACTAATGAAAACATTGTTGGGGTAAAACCTAAAGGGAAAGACCTAGCACCAAATCCAATTTGCCATCTGATCTAACTTCTGGAGGCAGTCAAAATGATCCTTAGAATTCTTCCCTACCTTATTCCTGTGCTGAGATACAGGCTGCTCCAACCTGCTGTAAAATGCTTGATTTCGAGAGTGAGCGAAACTAATGAAAACATTGTTGGGGTAAAACCTAAAGGGAAAGACCTAGCACCAAATCCAATTTGCCATCTGATCTAACTTCTGGAGGCAGTCAAAATGATCCTTAGAATTCTTCCCTACCTTATTCCTGTGCTGAGATACAGGCTGCTCCAACCTGCTGTAAAATGCTTGATTTCGAGAGTGAGCGAAACTAATGAAAACATTGTTGGGGTAAAACCTAAAGGGAAAGACCTAGCACCAAATCCAATTTGCCATCTGATCTAACTTCTGGAGGCAGTCAAAATGAGTATTTGAATTCTTCCCTACCTTATTCCTGTGCTGAGATACAGGCTGCTCCAACCTGCTGTAAAATGCTTGATTTCGAGAGTGAGCGAAACTAATGAAAACATTGTTGGGGTAAAACCTAAAGGGAAAGACCTAGCACCAAATCCAATTTGCCATCTGATCTAACTTCTGGAGGCAGTCAAAATGAGTATTTGAATTCTTCCCTACCTTATTCCTGTGCTGAGATACAGGCTGCTCCAACCTGCTGTAAAATGCTTGATTTCGAGAGTGAGCGAAACTAATGAAAACATTGTTGGGGTAAAACCTAAAGGGAAAGACCTAGCACCAAATCCAATTTGCCATCTGATCTAACTTCTGGAGGCAGTCAAAATGAGTATTTGAATTCTTCCCTACCTTATTCCTGTGCTGAGATACAGGCTGCTCCAACCTGCTGTAAAATGCTTGATTTCGAGAGTGAGCGAAACTAATGAAAACATTGTTGGGGTAAAACCTAAAGGGAAAGACCTAGCACCAAATCCAATTTGCCATCTGATCTAACTTCTGGAGGCAGTCAAAATGATCCTTAGAATTCTTCCCTACCTTATTCCTGTGCTGAGATACAGGCTGCTCCAACCTGCTGTAAAATGCTTGATTTCGAGAGTGAGCGAAACTAATGAAAACATTGTTGGGGTAAAACCTAAAGGGAAAGACCTAGCACCAAATCCAATTTGCCATCTGATCTAACTTCTGGAGGCAGTCAAAATGATCCTTAGAATTCTTCCCTACCTTATTCCTGTGCTGAGATACAGGCTGCTCCAACCTGCTGTAAAATGCTTGATTTCGAGAGTGAGCGAAACTAATGAAAACATTGTTGGGGTAAAACCTAAAGGGAAAGACCTAGCACCAAATCCAATTTGCCATCTGATCTAACTTCTGGAGGCAGTCAAAATGATCCTTAGAATTCTTCCCTACCTTATTCCTGTGCTGAGATACAGGCTGCTCCAACCTGCTGTAAAATGCTTGATTTCGAGAGTGAGCGAAACTAATGAAAACATTGTTGGGGTAAAACCTAAAGGGAAAGACCTAGCACCAAATCCAATTTGCCATCTGATCTAACTTCTGGAGGCAGTCAAAATGAGTATTTGAATTCTTCCCTACCTTATTCCTGTGCTGAGATACAGGCTGCTCCAACCTGCTGTAAAATGCTTGATTTCGCGAGTGAGCGAAACTAATGAAAACATTGTTGGGGTAAAACCTAAAGGGAAAGACCTAGCACCAAATCCAATTTGCCATCTGATTTAACTTCTGGAGGCAGTCAAAATGAGTATTTGAATTCTTCCCTACCTTATTCCTGTGCTGAGATACAGGCTGCTCCAACCTGCTGTAAAATGCTTGATTTCGAGAGTGAGCGAAACTAATGAAAACATTGTTGGGGTAAAACCTAAAGGGAAAGACCTAGCACCAAATCCAATTTGCCATCTGATCTAACTTCTGGAGGCAGTCAAAATGATCCTTAGAATTCTTCCCTACCTTATTCCTGTGCTGAGATACAGGCTGCTCCAACCTGCTGTAAAATGCTTGATTTCGCGAGTGAGTGAAACTAATGAAAACATTGTTGGGGTAAAACCTAAAGGGAAAGACCTAGCACCAAATCCAATTTGCCATCTGATTTAACTTCTGGAGGCAGTCAAAATGATCCTTAGAATTCTTCCCTACCTTATTCCTGTGCTGAGATACAGGCTGCTCCAACCTGCTGTAAAATGCTTGATTTCGAGAGTGAGCGAAACTAATGAAAACATTGTTGGGGTAAAACCTAAAGGGAAAGACCTAGCACCAAATCCAATTTGCCATCTGATCTAACTTCTGGAGGCAGTCAAAATGATCCTTAGAATTCTTCCCTACCTTATTCCTGTGCTGAGATACAGGCTGCTCCAACCTGCTGTAAAATGCTTGATTTCGAGAGTGAGCGAAACTAATGAAAACATTGTTGGGGTAAAACCTAAAGGGAAAGACCTAGCACCAAATCCAATTTGCCATCTGATCTAACTTCTGGAGGCAGTCAAAATGATCCTTAGAATTCTTCCCTACCTTATTCCTGTGCTGAGATACAGGCTGCTCCAACCTGCTGTAAAATGCTTGATTTCGAGAGTGAGCGAAACTAATGAAAACATTGTTGGGGTAAAACCTAAAGGGAAAGACCTAGCACCAAATCCAATTTGCCATCTGATCTAACTTCTGGAGGCAGTCAAAATGATCCTTAGAATTCTTCCCTACCTTATTCCTGTGCTGAGATACAGGCTGCTCCAACCTGCTGTAAAATGCTTGATTTCGAGAGTGAGCGAAACTAATGAAAACATTGTTGGGGTAAAACCTAAAGGGAAAGACCTAGCACCAAATCCAATTTGCCATCTGATCTAACTTCTGGAGGCAGTCAAAATGATCCTTAGAATTCTTCCCTACCTTATTCCTGTGCTGAGATACAGGCTGCTCCAACCTGCTGTAAAATGCTTGATTTCGAGAGTGAGCGAAACTAATGAAAACATTGTTGGGGTAAAACCTAAAGGGAAAGACCTAGCACCAAATCCAATTTGCCATCTGATCTAACTTCTGGAGGCAGTCAAAATGATCCTTAGAATTCTTCCCTACCTTATTCCTGTGCTGAGATACAGGCTGCTCCAACCTGCTGTAAAATGCTTGATTTCGAGAGTGAGCGAAACTAATGAAAACATTGTTGGGGTAAAACCTAAAGGGAAAGACCTAGCACCAAATCCAATTTGCCATCTGATCTAACTTCTGGAGGCAGTCAAAATGAGTATTTGAATTCTTCCCTACCTTATTCCTGTGCTGAGATACAGGCTGCTCCAACCTGCTGTAAAATGCTTGATTTCGAGAGTGAGCGAAACTAATGAAAACATTGTTGGGGTAAAACCTAAAGGGAAAGACCTAGCACCAAATCCAATTTGCCATCTGATCTAACTTCTGGAGGCAGTCAAAATGAGTATTTGAATTCTTCCCTACCTTATTCCTGTGCTGAGATACAGGCTGCTCCAACCTGCTGTAAAATGCTTGATTTCGAGAGTGAGCGAAACTAATGAAAACATTGTTGGGGTAAAACCTAAAGGGAAAGACCTAGCACCAAATCCAATTTGCCATCTGATTTAACTTCTGGAGGCAGTCAAAATGAGTATTTGAATTCTTCCCTACCTTATTCCTGTGCTGAGATACAGGCTGCTCCAACCTGCTGTAAAATGCTTGATTTCGAGAGTGAGCGAAACTAATGAAAACATTGTTGGGGTAAAACCTAAAGGGAAAGACCTAGCACCAAATCCAATTTGCCATCTGATCTAACTTCTGGAGGCAGTCAAAATGAGTATTTGAATTCTTCCCTACCTTATTCCTGTGCTGAGATACAGGCTGCTCCAACCTGCTGTAAAATGCTTGATTTCGAGAGTGAGCGAAACTAATGAAAACATTGTTGGGGTAAAACCTAAAGGGAAAGACCTAGCACCAAATCCAATTTGCCATCTGATCTAACTTCTGGAGGCAGTCAAAATGATCCTTAGAATTCTTCCCTACCTTATTCCTGTGCTGAGATACAGGCTGCTCCAACCTGCTGTAAAATGCTTGATTTCGAGAGTGAGCGAAACTAATGAAAACATTGTTGGGGTAAAACCTAAAGGGAAAGACCTAGCACCAAATCCAATTGGCCATCTGATCTAACTTCTGGAGGCAGTCAAAATGATCCTTAGAATTCTTCCCTACCTTATTCCTGTGCTGAGATACAGGCTGCTCCAACCTGCTGTAAAATGCTTGATTTCGAGAGTGAGCGAAACTAATGAAAACATTGTTGGGGTAAAACCTAAAGGGAAAGACCTAGCACCAAATCCAATTTGCCATCTGATCTAACTTCTGGAGGCAGTCAAAATGATCCTTAGAATTCTTCCCTACCTTATTCCTGTGCTGAGATACAGGCTGCTCCAACCTGCTGTAAAATGCTTGATTTCGAGAGTGAGCGAAACTAATGAAAACATTGTTGGGGTAAAACCTAAAGGGAAAGACCTAGCACCAAATCCAATTTGCCATCTGATCTAACTTCTGGAGGCAGTCAAAATGATCCTTAGAATTCTTCCCTACCTTATTCCTGTGCTGAGATACAGGCTGCTCCAACCTGCTGTAAAATGCTTGATTTCGAGAGTGAGCGAAACTAATGAAAACATTGTTGGGGTAAAACCTAAAGGGAAAGACCTAGCACCAAATCCAATTTGCCATCTGATCTAACTTCTGGAGGCAGTCAAAATGATCCTTAGAATTCTTCCCTACCTTATTCCTGTGCTGAGATACAGGCTGCTCCAACCTGCTGTAAAATGCTTGATTTCGAGAGTGAGCGAAACTAATGAAAACATTGTTGGGGTAAAACCTAAAGGGAAAGACCTAGCACCAAATCCAATTTGCCATCTGATCTAACTTCTGGAGGCAGTCAAAATGAGTATTTGAATTCTTCCCTACCTTATTCCTGTGCTGAGATACAGGCTGCTCCAACCTGCTGTAAAATGCTTGATTTCGAGAGTGAGCGAAACTAATGAAAACATTGTTGGGGTAAAACCTAAAGGGAAAGACCTAGCACCAAATCCAATTTGCCATCTGATCTAACTTCTGGAGGCAGTCAAAATGAGTATTTGAATTCTTCCCTACCTTATTCCTGTGCTGAGATACAGGCTGCTCCAACCTGCTGTAAAATGCTTGATTTCGCGAGTGAGCGAAACTAATGAAAACATTGTTGGGGTAAAACCTAAAGGGAAAGACCTAGCACCAAATCAAATTTGCCATCTGATTTAACTTCTGGAGGCAGTCAAAATGAGTATTTGAATTCTTCCCTGCCTTATTCCTGTGCTGAGATACAGGCTGCTCCAACCTGCTGTAAAATGCTTGATTTCGAGAGTGAGCGAAACTAATGAAAACATTGTTGGGGTAAAACCTAAAGGGAAAGACCTAGCACCAAATCCAATTTGCCATCTGATCTAACTTCTGGAGGCAGTCAAAATGAGTATTTGAATTCTTCCCTACCTTATTCCTGTGCTGAGATACAGGCTGCTCCAACCTGCTGTAAAATGCTTGATTTTGAGAGTGAGCGAAACTAATGAAAACATTGTTGGGGTAAAACCTAAAGGGAAAGACCTAGCACCAAATCCAATTGGCCATCTGATCTAACTTCTGGAGGCAGTCAAAATGATCCTTAGAATTCTTCCCTACCTTATTCCTGTGCTGAGATACAGGCTGCTCCAACCTGCTGTAAAATGCTTGATTTCGAGAGTGAGCGAAACTAATGAAAACATTGTTGGGGTAAAACCTAAAGGGAAAGACCTAGCACCAAATCCAATTTGCCATCTGATCTAACTTCTGGAGGCAGTCAAAATGATCCTTAGAATTCTTCCCTACCTTATTCCTGTGCTGAGATACAGGCTGCTCCAACCTGCTGTAAAATGCTTGATTTCGAGAGTGAGCGAAACTAATGAAAACATTGTTGGGGTAAAACCTAAAGGGAAAGACCTAGCACCAAATCCAATTTGCCATCTGATCTAACTTCTGGAGGCAGTCAAAATGATCCTTAGAATTCTTCCCTACCTTATTCCTGTGCTGAGATACAGGCTGCTCCAACCTGCTGTAAAATGCTTGATTTCGAGAGTGAGCGAAACTAATGAAAACATTGTTGGGGTAAAACCTAAAGGGAAAGACCTAGCACCAAATCCAATTTGCCATCTGATCTAACTTCTGGAGGCAGTCAAAATGATCCTTAGAATTCTTCCCTACCTTATTCCTGTGCTGAGATACAGGCTGCTCCAACCTGCTGTAAAATGCTTGATTTCGAGAGTGAGCGAAACTAATGAAAACATTGTTGGGGTAAAACCTAAAGGGAAAGACCTAGCACCAAATCCAATTTGCCATCTGATCTAACTTCTGGAGGCAGTCAAAATGAGTATTTGAATTCTTCCCTACCTTATTCCTGTGCTGAGATACAGGCTGCTCCAACCTGCTGTAAAATGCTTGATTTCGAGAGTGAGCGAAACTAATGAAAACATTGTTGGGGTAAAACCTAAAGGGAAAGACCTAGCACCAAATCCAATTTGCCATCTGATCTAACTTCTGGAGGCAGTCAAAATGATCCTTAGAATTCTTCCCTACCTTATTCCTGTGCTGAGATACAGGCTGCTCCAACCTGCTGTAAAATGCTTGATTTCGAGAGTGAGCGAAACTAATGAAAACATTGTTGGGGTAAAACCTAAAGGGAAAGACCTAGCACCAAATCCAATTTGCCATCTGATCTAACTTCTGGAGGCAGTCAAAATGATCCTTAGAATTCTTCCCTACCTTATTCCTGTGCTGAGATACAGGCTGCTCCAACCTGCTGTAAAATGCTTGATTTCGAGAGTGAGCGAAACTAATGAAAACATTGTTGGGGTAAAACCTAAAGGGAAAGACCTAGCACCAAATCCAATTTGCCATCTGATCTAACTTCTGGAGGCAGTCAAAATGAGTATTTGAATTCTTCCCTACCTTATTCCTGTGCTGAGATACAGGCTGCTCCAACCTGCTGTAAAATGCTTGATTTCGAGAGTGAGCGAAACTAATGAAAACATTGTTGGGGTAAAACCTAAAGGGAAAGACCTAGCACCAAATCCAATTTGCCATCTGATCTAACTTCTGGAGGCAGTCAAAATGATCCTTAGAATTCTTCCCTACCTTATTCCTGTGCTGAGATACAGGCTGCTCCAACCTGCTGTAAAATGCTTGATTTCGAGAGTGAGCGAAACTAATGAAAACATTGTTGGGGTAAAACCTAAAGGGAAAGACCTAGCACCAAATCCAATTTGCCATCTGATCTAACTTCTGGAGGCAGTCAAAATGATCCTTAGAATTCTTCCCTACCTTATTCCTGTGCTGAGATACAGGCTGCTCCAACCTGCTGTAAAATGCTTGATTTCGAGAGTGAGCGAAACTAATGAAAACATTGTTGGGGTAAAACCTAAAGGGAAAGACCTAGCACCAAATCCAATTTGCCATCTGATCTAACTTCTGGAGGCAGTCAAAATGATCCTTAGAATTCTTCCCTACCTTATTCCTGTGCTGAGATACAGGCTGCTCCAACCTGCTGTAAAATGCTTGATTTCGAGAGTGAGCGAAACTAATGAAAACATTGTTGGGGTAAAACCTAAAGGGAAAGACCTAGCACCAAATCCAATTTGCCATCTGATCTAACTTCTGGAGGCAGTCAAAATGATCCTTAGAATTCTTCCCTACCTTATTCCTGTGCTGAGATACAGGCTGCTCCAACCTGCTGTAAAATGCTTGATTTCGAGAGTGAGCGAAACTAATGAAAACATTGTTGGGGTAAAACCTAAAGGGAAAGACCTAGCACCAAATCCAATTTGCCATCTGATCTAACTTCTGGAGGCAGTCAAAATGATCCTTAGAATTCTTCCCTACCTTATTCCTGTGCTGAGATACAGGCTGCTCCAACCTGCTGTAAAATGCTTGATTTCGAGAGTGAGCGAAACTAATGAAAACATTGTTGGGGTAAAACCTAAAGGGAAAGACCTAGCACCAAATCCAATTTGCCATCTGATCTAACTTCTGGAGGCAGTCAAAATGATCCTTAGAATTCTTCCCTACCTTATTCCTGTGCTGAGATACAGGCTGCTCCAACCTGCTGTAAAATGCTTGATTTCGAGAGTGAGCGAAACTAATGAAAACATTGTTGGGGTAAAACCTAAAGGGAAAGACCTAGCACCAAATCCAATTTGCCATCTGATCTAACTTCTGGAGGCAGTCAAAATGAGTATTTGAATTCTTCCCTACCTTATTCCTGTGCTGAGATACAGGCTGCTCCAACCTGCTGTAAAATGCTTGATTTTGAGAGTGAGCGAAACTAATGAAAACATTGTTGGGGTAAAACCTAAAGGGAAAGACCTAGCACCAAATCCAATTGGCCATCTGATCTAACTTCTGGAGGCAGTCAAAATGATCCTTAGAATTCTTCCCTACCTTATTCCTGTGCTGAGATACAGGCTGCTCCAACCTGCTGTAAAATGCTTGATTTCGAGAGTGAGCGAAACTAATGAAAACATTGTTGGGGTAAAACCTAAAGGGAAAGACCTAGCACCAAATCCAATTTGCCATCTGATCTAACTTCTGGAGGCAGTCAAAATGATCCTTAGAATTCTTCCCTACCTTATTCCTGTGCTGAGATACAGGCTGCTCCAACCTGCTGTAAAATGCTTGATTTCGAGAGTGAGCGAAACTAATGAAAACATTGTTGGGGTAAAACCTAAAGGGAAAGACCTAGCACCAAATCCAATTTGCCATCTGATCTAACTTCTGGAGGCAGTCAAAATGATCCTTAGAATTCTTCCCTACCTTATTCCTGTGCTGAGATACAGGCTGCTCCAACCTGCTGTAAAATGCTTGATTTCGAGAGTGAGCGAAACTAATGAAAACATTGTTGGGGTAAAACCTAAAGGGAAAGACCTAGCACCAAATCCAATTTGCCATCTGATCTAACTTCTGGAGGCAGTCAAAATGATCCTTAGAATTCTTCCCTACCTTATTCCTGTGCTGAGATACAGGCTGCTCCAACCTGCTGTAAAATGCTTGATTTCGAGAGTGAGCGAAACTAATGAAAACATTGTTGGGGTAAAACCTAAAGGGAAAGACCTAGCACCAAATCCAATTTGCCATCTGATCTAACTTCTGGAGGCAGTCAAAATGATCCTTAGAATTCTTCCCTACCTTATTCCTGTGCTGAGATACAGGCTGCTCCAACCTGCTGTAAAATGCTTGATTTCGAGAGTGAGCGAAACTAATGAAAACATTGTTGGGGTAAAACCTAAAGGGAAAGACCTAGCACCAAATCCAATTTGCCATCTGATCTAACTTCTGGAGGCAGTCAAAATGATCCTTAGAATTCTTCCCTACCTTATTCCTGTGCTGAGATACAGGCTGCTCCAACCTGCTGTAAAATGCTTGATTTCGAGAGTGAGCGAAACTAATGAAAACATTGTTGGGGTAAAACCTAAAGGGAAAGACCTAGCACCAAATCCAATTTGCCATCTGATCTAACTTCTGGAGGCAGTCAAAATGATCCTTAGAATTCTTCCCTACCTTATTCCTGTGCTGAGATACAGGCTGCTCCAACCTGCTGTAAAATGCTTGATTTCGAGAGTGAGCGAAACTAATGAAAACATTGTTGGGGTAAAACCTAAAGGGAAAGACCTAGCACCAAATCCAATTTGCCATCTGATCTAACTTCTGGAGGCAGTCAAAATGAGTATTTGAATTCTTCCCTACCTTATTCCTGTGCTGAGATACAGGCTGCTCCAACCTGCTGTAAAATGCTTGATTTCGAGAGTGAGCGAAACTAATGAAAACATTGTTGGGGTAAAACCTAAAGGGAAAGACCTAGCACCAAATCCAATTTGCCATCTGATCTAACTTCTGGAGGCAGTCAAAATGATCCTTAGAATTCTTCCCTACCTTATTCCTGTGCTGAGATACAGGCTGCTCCAACCTGCTGTAAAATGCTTGATTTCGAGAGTGAGCGAAACTAATGAAAACATTGTTGGGGTAAAACCTAAAGGGAAAGACCTAGCACCAAATCCAATTTGCCATCTGATCTAACTTCTGGAGGCAGTCAAAATGATCCTTAGAATTCTTCCCTACCTTATTCCTGTGCTGAGATACAGGCTGCTCCAACCTGCTGTAAAATGCTTGATTTCGAGAGTGAGCGAAACTAATGAAAACATTGTTGGGGTAAAACCTAAAGGGAAAGACCTAGCACCAAATCCAATTTGCCATCTGATCTAACTTCTGGAGGCAGTCAAAATGATCCTTAGAATTCTTCCCTACCTTATTCCTGTGCTGAGATACAGGCTGCTCCAACCTGCTGTAAAATGCTTGATTTCGAGAGTGAGCGAAACTAATGAAAACATTGTTGGGGTAAAACCTAAAGGGAAAGACCTAGCACCAAATCCAATTTGCCATCTGATCTAACTTCTGGAGGCAGTCAAAATGATCCTTAGAATTCTTCCCTACCTTATTCCTGTGCTGAGATACAGGCTGCTCCAACCTGCTGTAAAATGCTTGATTTCGAGAGTGAGCGAAACTAATGAAAACATTGTTGGGGTAAAACCTAAAGGGAAAGACCTAGCACCAAATCCAATTGGCCATCTGATCTAACTTCTGGAGGCAGTCAAAATGATCCTTAGAATTCTTCCCTACCTTATTCCTGTGCTGAGATACAGGCTGCTCCAACCTGCTGTAAAATGCTTGATTTCGAGAGTGAGCGAAACTAATGAAAACATTGTTGGGGTAAAACCTAAAGGGAAAGACCTAGCACCAAATCCAATTTGCCATCTGATCTAACTTCTGGAGGCAGTCAAAATGATCCTTAGAATTCTTCCCTACCTTATTCCTGTGCTGAGATACAGGCTGCTCCAACCTGCTGTAAAATGCTTGATTTCGAGAGTGAGCGAAACTAATGAAAACATTGTTGAGGTAAAACCTAAAGGGAAAGACCTAGCACCAAATCCAATTTGCCATCTGATCTAACTTCTGGAGGCAGTCAAAATGATCCTTAGAATTCTTCCCTACCTTATTCCTGTGCTGAGATACAGGCTGCTCCAACCTGCTGTAAAATGCTTGATTTCGAGAGTGAGCGAAACTAATGAAAACATTGTTGGGGTAAAACCTAAAGGGAAAGACCTAGCACCAAATCCAATTTGCCATCTGATCTAACTTCTGGAGGCAGTCAAAATGAGTATTTGAATTCTTCCCTACCTTATTCCTGTGCTGAGATACAGGCTGCTCCAACCTGCTGTAAAATGCTTGATTTCGAGAGTGAGCGAAACTAATGAAAACATTGTTGGGGTAAAACCTAAAGGGAAAGACCTAGCACCAAATCCAATTTGCCATCTGATCTAACTTCTGGAGGCAGTCAAAATGATCCTTAGAATTCTTCCCTACCTTATTCCTGTGCTGAGATACAGGCTGCTCCAACCTGCTGTAAAATGCTTGATTTCGAGAGTGAGCGAAACTAATGAAAACATTGTTGGGGTAAAACCTAAAGGGAAAGACCTAGCACCAAATTCCATTGGCCATCTGATCTAACTTCTGGAGGCAGTCAAAATGAGTATTTGAATTCTTCCCTACCTTATTCCTGTGCTGAGATACAGGCTGCTCCAACCTGCTGTAAAATGCTTGATTTCGAGAGTGAGCGAAACTAATGAAAACATTGTTGGGGTAAAACCTAAAGGGAAAGACCTAGCACCAAATCCAATTTGCCATCTGATCTAACTTCTGGAGGCAGTCAAAATGATCCTTAGAATTCTTCCCTACCTTATTCCTGTGCTGAGATACAGGCTGCTCCAACCTGCTGTAAAATGCTTGATTTCGAGAGTGAGCAAAACTAATGAAAACATTGTTGGGGTAAAACCTAAAGGGAAAGACCTAGCACCAAATTCCATTGGCCATCTGATCTAACTTCTGGAGGCAGTCAAAATGATCCTTAGAATTCTTCCCTACCTTATTCCTGTGCTGAGATACAGGCTGCTCCAACCTGCTGTAAAATGCTTGATTTCGAGAGTGAGCGAAACTAATGAAAACATTGTTGGGGTAAAACCTAAAGGGAAAGACCTAGCACCAAATCCAATTTGCCATCTCATCTAACTTCTGGAGGCAGTCAAAATGATCCTTAGAATTCTTCCCTACCTTATTCCTGTGCTGAGATACAGGCTGCTCCAACCTGCTGTAAAATGCTTGATTTCGAGAGTGAGCGAAACTAATGAAAACATTGTTGGGGTAAAACCTAAAGGGAAAGACCTAGCACCAAATCCAATTTGTCATCTGATCTAACTTCTGGAGGCAGTCAAAATGATCCTTAGAATTCTTCCCTACCTTATTCCTGTGCTGAGATACAGGCTGCTCCAACCTGCTGTAAAATGCTTGATTTCGAGAGTGAGCGAAACTAATGAAAACATTGTTGGGGTAAAACCTAAAGGGAAAGACCTAGCACCAAATCCAATTTGCCATCTGATCTAACTTCTGGAGGCAGTCAAAATGATCCTTAGAATTCTTCCCTACCTTATTCCTGTGCTGAGATACAGGCTGCTCCAACCTGCTGTAAAATGCTTGATTTCGAGAGTGAGCGAAACTAATGAAAACATTGTTGGGGTAAAACCTAAAGGGAAAGACCTAGCACCAAATCCAATTTGCCATCTGATCTAACTTCTGGAGGCAGTCAAAATGATCCTTAGAATTCTTCCCTACCTTATTCCTGTGCTGAGATACAGGCTGCTCCAACCTGCTGTAAAATGCTTGATTTCGAGAGTGAGCGAAACTAATGAAAACATTGTTGGGGTAAAACCTAAAGGGAAAGACCTAGCACCAAATCCAATTTGCCATCTCATCTAACTTCTGGAGGCAGTCAAAATGATCCTTAGAATTCTTCCCTACCTTATTCCTGTGCTGAGATACAGGCTGCTCCAACCTGCTGTAAAATGCTTGATTTCGAGAGTGAGCGAAACTAATGAAAACATTGTTGGGGTAAAACCTAAAGGGAAAGACCTAGCACCAAATCCAATTTGCCATCTGATCTAACTTCTGGAGGCAGTCAAAATGATCCTTAGAATTCTTCCCTACCTTATTCCTGTGCTGAGATACAGGCTGCTCCAACCTGCTGTAAAATGCTTGATTTCGAGAGTGAGCGAAACTAATGAAAACATTGTTGGGGTAAAACCTAAAGGGAAAGACCTAGCACCAAATCCAATTTGCCATCTGATCTAACTTCTGGAGGCAGTCAAAATGATCCTTAGAATTCTTCCCTACCTTATTCCTGTGCTGAGATACAGGCTGCTCCAACCTGCTGTAAAATGCTTGATTTCGAGAGTGAGCGAAACTAATGAAAACATTGTTGGGGTAAAACCTAAAGGGAAAGACCTAGCACCAAATCCAATTTGCCATCTGATCTAACTTCTGGAGGCAGTCAAAATGATCCTTAGAATTCTTCCCTACCTTATTCCTGTGCTGAGATACAGGCTGCTCCAACCTGCTGTAAAATGCTTGATTTCGAGAGTGAGCGAAACTAATGAAAACATTGTTGGGGTAAAACCTAAAGGGAAAGACCTAGCACCAAATCCAATTTGCCATCTGATCTAACTTCTGGAGGCAGTCAAAATGATCCTTAGAATTCTTCCCTACCTTATTCCTGTGCTGAGATACAGGCTGCTCCAACCTGCTGTAAAATGCTTGATTTCGAGAGTGAGCGAAACTAATGAAAACATTGTTGGGGTAAAACCTAAAGGGAAAGACCTAGCACCAAATCCAATTTGCCATCTGATCTAACTTCTGGAGGCAGTCAAAATGATCCTTAGAATTCTTCCCTACCTTATTCCTGTGCTGAGATACAGGCTGCTCCAACCTGCTGTAAAATGCTTGATTTCGAGAGTGAGCGAAACTAATGAAAACATTGTTGGGGTAAAACCTAAAGGGAAAGACCTAGCACCAAATCCAATTTGCCATGTGATCTAACTTCTGGAGGCAGTCAAAATGATCCTTAGAATTCTTCCCTACCTTATTCCTGTGCTGAGATACAGGCTGCTCCAACCTGCTGTAAAATGCTTGATTTCGAGAGTGAGCGAAACTAATGAAAACATTGTTGGGGTAAAACCTAAAGGGAAAGACCTAGCACCAAATCCAATTTGCCATCTGATCTAACTTCTGGAGGCAGTCAAAATGATCCTTAGAATTCTTCCCTACCTTATTCCTGTGCTGAGATACAGGCTGCTCCAACCTGCTGTAAAATGCTTGATTTCGAGAGTGAGCGAAACTAATGAAAACATTGTTGGGGTAAAACCTAAAGGGAAAGACCTAGCACCAAATCCAATTTGCCATCTGATCTAACTTCTGGAGGCAGTCAAAATGATCCTTAGAATTCTTCCCTACCTTATTCCTGTGCTGAGATACAGGCTGCTCCAACCTGCTGTAAAATGCTTGATTTCGAGAGTGAGCGAAACTAATGAAAACATTGTTGGGGTAAAACCTAAAGGGAAAGACCTAGCACCAAATCCAATTTGCCATCTGATTTAACTTCTGGAGGCAGTCAAAATGATCCTTAGAATTCTTCCCTACCTTATTCCTGTGCTGAGATACAGGCTGCTCCAACCTGCTGTAAAATGCTTGATTTCGAGAGTGAGCGAAACTAATGAAAACATTGTTGGGGTAAAACCTAAAGGGAAAGACCTAGCACCAAATCCAATTTGCCATCTGATCTAACTTCTGGAGGCAGTCAAAATGATCCTTAGAATTCTTCCCTACCTTATTCCTGTGCTGAGATACAGGCTGCTCCAACCTGCTGTAAAATGCTTGATTTCGAGAGTGAGCGAAACTAATGAAAACATTGTTGGGGTAAAACCTAAAGGGAAAGACCTAGCACCAAATCCAATTTGCCATCTGATCTAACATCTGGAGGCAGTCAAAATGATCCTTAGAATTCTTCCCTACCTTATTCCTGTGCTGAGATACAGGCTGCTCCAACCTGCTGTAAAATGCTTGATTTCGAGAGTGAGCGAAACTAATGAAAACATTGTTGGGGTAAAACCTAAAGGGAAAGACCTAGCACCAAATCCAATTTGCCATCTGATCTAACTTCTGGAGGCAGTCAAAATGATCCTTAGAATTCTTCCCTACCTTATTCCTGTGCTGAGATACAGGCTGCTCCAACCTGCTGTAAAATGCTTGATTTCGAGAGTGAGCGAAACTAATGAAAACATTGTTGGGGTAAAACCTAAAGGGAAAGACCTAGCACCAAATCCAATTTGCCATCTGATCTAACTTCTGGAGGCAGTCAAAATGAGTATTTGAATTCTTCCCTACCTTATTCCTGTGCTGAGATACAGGCTGCTCCAACCTGCTGTAAAATGCTTGATTTCGAGAGTGAGCGAAACTAATGAAAACATTGTTGGGGTAAAACCTAAAGGGAAAGACCTAGCACCAAATCCAATTTGCCATCTGATCTAACTTCTGGAGGCAGTCAAAATGATCCTTAGAATTCTTCCCTACCTTATTCCTGTGCTGAGATACAGGCTGCTCCAACCTGCTGTAAAATGCTTGATTTCGAGAGTGAGCGAAACTAATGAAAACATTGTTGGGGTAAAACCTAAAGGGAAAGACCTAGCACCAAATCCAATTTGCCATCTGATCTAACTTCTGGAGGCAGTCAAAATGATCCTTAGAATTCTTCCCTACCTTATTCCTGTGCTGAGATACAGGCTGCTCCAACCTGCTGTAAAATGCTTGATTTCGAGAGTGAGCGAAACTAATGAAAACATTGTTGGGGTAAAACCTAAAGGGAAAGACCTAGCACCAAATCCAATTTGCCATCTGATCTAACTTCTGGAGGCAGTCAAAATGATCCTTAGAATTCTTCCCTACCTTATTCCTGTGCTGAGATACAGGCTGCTCCAACCTGCTGTAAAATGCTTGATTTCGAGAGTGAGCGAAACTAATGAAAACATTGTTGGGGTAAAACCTAAAGGGAAAGACCTAGCACCAAATCCAATTTGCCATCTCATCTAACTTCTGGAGGCAGTCAAAATGATCCTTAGAATTCTTCCCTACCTTATTCCTGTGCTGAGATACAGGCTGCTCCAACCTGCTGTAAAATGCTTGATTTCGAGAGTGAGCAAAACTAATGAAAACATTGTTGGGGTAAAACCTAAAGGGAAAGACCTAGCACCAAATTCCATTGGCCATCTGATCTAACTTCTGGAGGCAGTCAAAATGATCCTTAGAATTCTTCCCTACCTTATTCCTGTGCTGAGATACAGGCTGCTCCAACCTGCTGTAAAATGCTTGATTTCGAGAGTGAGCGAAACTAATGAAAACATTGTTGGGGTAAAACCTAAAGGGAAAGACCTAGCACCAAATCCAATTTGCCATCTGATCTAACTTCTGGAGGCAGTCAAAATGAGTATTTGAATTCTTCCCTACCTTATTCCTGTGCTGAGATACAGGCTGCTCCAACCTGCTGTAAAATGCTTGATTTCGAGAGTGAGCAAAACTAATGAAAACATTGTTGGGGTAAAACCTAAAGGGAAAGACCTAGCACCAAATTCCATTGGCCATCTGATCTAACTTCTGGAGGCAGTCAAAATGATCCTTAGAATTCTTCCCTACCTTATTCCTGTGCTGAGATACAGGCTGCTCCAACCTGCTGTAAAATGCTTGATTTCGAGAGTGAGCGAAACTAATGAAAACATTGTTGGGGTAAAACCTAAAGGGAAAGACCTAGCACCAAATCCAATTTGCCATCTGATCTAACTTCTGGAGGCAGTCAAAATGAGTATTTGAATTCTTCCCTACCTTATTCCTGTGCTGAGATACAGGCTGCTCCAACCTGCTGTAAAATGCTTGATTTCGAGAGTGAGCGAAACTAATGAAAACATTGTTGGGGTAAAACCTAAAGGGAAAGACCTAGCACCAAATCCAATTTGCCATCTGATCTAACTTCTGGAGGCAGTCAAAATGATCCTTAGAATTCTTCCCTACCTTATTCCTGTGCTGAGATACAGGCTGCTCCAACCTGCTGTAAAATGCTTGATTTCGCGAGTGAGCGAAACTAATGAAAACATTGTTGGGGTAAAACCTAAAGGGAAAGACCTAGCACCAAATCCAATTTGCCATCTGATCTAACTTCTGGAGGCAGTCAAAATGATCCTTAGAATTCTTCCCTACCTTATTCCTGTGCTGAGATACAGGCTGCTCCAACCTGCTGTAAAATGCTTGATTTCGAGAGTGAGCGAAACTAATGAAAACATTGTTGGGGTAAAACCTAAAGGGAAAGACCTAGCACCAAATCCAATTTGCCATCTGATCTAACTTCTGGAGGCAGTCAAAATGATCCTTAGAATTCTTCCCTACCTTATTCCTGTGCTGAGATACAGGCTGCTCCAACCTGCTGTAAAATGCTTGATTTCGAGAGTGAGCGAAACTAATGAAAACATTGTTGGGGTAAAACCTAAAGGGAAAGACCTAGCACCAAATCCAATTTGCCATCTGATCTAACTTCTGGAGGCAGTCAAAATGATCCTTAGAATTCTTCCCTACCTTATTCCTGTGCTGAGATACAGGCTGCTCCAACCTGCTGTAAAATGCTTGATTTCGAGAGTGAGCGAAACTAATGAAAACATTGTTGGGGTAAAACCTAAAGGGAAAGACCTAGCACCAAATCCAATTTGCCATCTGATCTAACTTCTGGAGGCAGTCAAAATGAGTATTTGAATTCTTCCCTACCTTATTCCTGTGCTGAGATACAGGCTGCTCCAACCTGCTGTAAAATGCTTGATTTCGAGAGTGAGCGAAACTAATGAAAACATTGTTGGGGTAAAACCTAAAGGGAAAGACCTAGCACCAAATCCAATTTGCCATCTGATCTAACTTCTGGAGGCAGTCAAAATGATCCTTAGAATTCTTCCCTACCTTATTCCTGTGCTGAGATACAGGCTGCTCCAACCTGCTGTAAAATGCTTGATTTCGAGAGTGAGCGAAACTAATGAAAACATTGTTGGGGTAAAACCTAAAGGGAAAGACCTAGCACCAAATCCAATTTGCCATCTGATCTAACTTCTGGAGGCAGTCAAAATGAGTATTTGAATTCTTCCCTACCTTATTCCTGTGCTGAGATACAGGCTGCTCCAACCTGCTGTAAAATGCTTGATTTCGCGAGTGAGCGAAACTAATGAAAACATTGTTGGGGTAAAACCTAAAGGGAAAGACCTAGCACCAAATCCAATTTGCCATCTGATTTAACTTCTGGAGGCAGTCAAAATGAGTATTTGAATTCTTCCCTACCTTATTCCTGTGCTGAGATACAGGCTGCTCCAACCTGCTGTAAAATGCTTGATTTCGAGAGTGAGCGAAACTAATGAAAACATTGTTGGGGTAAAACCTAAAGGGAAAGACCTAGCACCAAATCCAATTTGCCATCTGATCTAACTTCTGGAGGCAGTCAAAATGAGTATTTGAATTCTTCCCTACCTTATTCCTGTGCTGAGATACAGGCTGCTCCAACCTGCTGTAAAATGCTTGATTTCGAGAGCGAGCGAAACTAATGAAAACATTGTTGGGGTAAAACCTAAAGGGAAAGACCTAGCACCAAATCCAATTTGCCATCTGATCTAACTTCTGGAGGCAGTCAAAATGATCCTTAGAATTCTTCCCTACCTTATTCCTGTGCTGAGATGCAGGCTGCTCCAACCTGCTGTAAAATGCTTGATTTCGAGAGTGAGCGAAACTAATGAAAA
Organism: Melanerpes formicivorus; assembly: GCF_026170545.1. Lineage (NCBI taxonomy): Eukaryota > Metazoa > Chordata > Aves > Piciformes > Picidae > Melanerpes > Melanerpes formicivorus. The sequence continues at coordinate 7,751 of NW_027142746.1, read as the reverse complement.
CATTGTTGGGGTAAAACCTAAAGGGAAAGACCTAGCACCAAATCCAATTTGCCATCTGATCTAACTTCTGGAGGCACTCAAAATGAGCCTTAGAATTCTTCCCTACCTTATTCCTGTGCTGAGATACAGGCTGCTCCAACCTGCTGTAAAATGCTTGATTTCGAGAGTGAGCGAAACTAATGAAAACATTGTTGGGGTAAAACCTAAAGGGAAAGACCTAGCACCAAATCCAATTTGCCATCTGATCTAACTTCTGGAGGCAGTCAAAATGATCCTTAGAATTCTTCCCTACCTTATTCCTGTGCTGAGATACAGGCTGCTCCAACCTGCTGTAAAATGCTTGATTTCGAGAGTGAGCGAAACTAATGAAAACATTGTTGGGGTAAAACCTAAAGGGAAAGACCTAGCACCAAATCCAATTTGCCATCTGATCTAACTTCTGGAGGCAGTCAAAATGAGTATTTGAATTCTTCCCTACCTTATTCCTGTGCTGAGATACAGGCTGCTCCAACCTGCTGTAAAATGCTTGATTTCGAGAGTGAGCGAAACTAATGAAAACATTGTTGGGGTAAAACCTAAAGGGAAAGACCTAGCACCAAATCCAATTTGCCATCTGATCTAACTTCTGGAGGCAGTCAAAATGATCCTTAGAATTCTTCCCTACCTTATTCCTGTGCTGAGATACAGGCTGCTCCAACCTGCTGTAAAATGCTTGATTTCGAGAGTGAGCGAAACTAATGAAAACATTGTTGGGGTAAAACCTAAAGGGAAAGACCTAGCACCAAATCCAATTTGCCATCTGATCTAACTTCTGGAGGCAGTCAAAATGATCCTTAGAATTCTTCCCTACCTTATTCCTGTGCTGAGATACAGGCTGCTCCAACCTGCTGTAAAATGCTTGATTTCGAGAGTGAGCGAAACTAATGAAAACATTGTTGGGGTAAAACCTAAAGGGAAAGACCTAGCACCAAATCCAATTTGCCATCTGATCTAACTTCTGGAGGCAGTCAAAATGAGTATTTGAATTCTTCCCTACCTTATTCCTGTGCTGAGATACAGGCTGCTCCAACCTGCTGTAAAATGCTTGATTTCGAGAGTGAGCGAAACTAATGAAAACATTGTTGGGGTAAAACCTAAAGGGAAAGACCTAGCACCAAATCCAATTTGCCATCTGATCTAACTTCTGGAGGCAGTCAAAATGATCCTTAGAATTCTTCCCTACCTTATTCCTGTGCTGAGATACAGGCTGCTCCAACCTGCTGTAAAATGCTTGATTTCGAGAGTGAGCGAAACTAATGAAAAACATTGTTGGGGTAAAACCTAAAGGGAAAGACCTAGCACCAAATCCAATTTGCCATCTGATCTAACTTCTGGAGGCAGTCAAAATGAGTATTTGAATTCTTCCCTACCTTATTCCTGTGCTGAGATACAGGCTGCTCCAACCTGCTGTAAAATGCTTGATTTCGAGAGTGAGCGAAACTAATGAAAACATTGTTGGGGTAAAACCTAAAGGGAAAGACCTAGCACCAAATCCAATTTGCCATCTGATCTAACTTCTGGAGGCAGTCAAAATGATCCTTAGAATTCTTCCCTACCTTATTCCTGTGCTGAGATACAGGCTGCTCCAACCTGCTGTAAAATGCTTGATTTCGAGAGTGAGCGAAACTAATGAAAACATTGTTGGGGTAAAACCTAAAGGGAAAGACCTAGCACCAAATTCCATTGGCCATCTGATCTAACTTCTGGAGGCAGTCAAAATGAGTATTTGAATTCTTCCCTACCTTATTCCTGTGCTGAGATACAGGCTGCTCCAACCTGCTGTAAAATGCTTGATTTCGAGAGTGAGCGAAACTAATGAAAACATTGTTGGGGTAAAACCTAAAGGGAAAGACCTAGCACCAAATCCAATTTGCCATCTGATCTAACTTCTGGAGGCAGTCAAAATGATCCTTAGAATTCTTCCCTACCTTATTCCTGTGCTGAGATACAGGCTGCTCCAACCTGCTGTAAAATGCTTGATTTCGAGAGTGAGCAAAACTAATGAAAACATTGTTGGGGTAAAACCTAAAGGGAAAGACCTAGCACCAAATTCCATTGGCCATCTGATCTAACTTCTGGAGGCAGTCAAAATGATCCTTAGAATTCTTCCCTACCTTATTCCTGTGCTGAGATACAGGCTGCTCCAACCTGCTGTAAAATGCTTGATTTCGAGAGTGAGCGAAACTAATGAAAACATTGTTGGGGTAAAACCTAAAGGGAAAGACCTAGCACCAAATCCAATTTGCCATCTGATCTAACTTCTGGAGGCAGTCAAAATGATCCTTAGAATTCTTCCCTACCTTATTCCTGTGCTGAGATACAGGCTGCTCCAACCTGCTGTAAAATGCTTGATTTCGAGAGTGAGCGAAACTAATGAAAACATTGTTGGGGTAAAACCTAAAGGGAAAGACCAGCACCAAATCCAATTTGCCATCTGATCTAACTTCTGGAGGCAGTCAAAATGATCCTTAGAATTCTTCCCTACCTTATTCCTGTGCTGAGATACAGGCTGCTCCAACCTGCTGTAAAATGCTTGATTTCGAGAGTGAGCGAAACTAATGAAAACATTGTTGGGGTAAAACCTAAAGGGAAAGACCTAGCACCAAATCCAATTTGCCATCTGATCTAACTTCTGGAGGCAGTCAAAATGATCCTTAGAATTCTTCCCTACCTTATTCCTGTGCTGAGATACAGGCTGCTCCAACCTGCTGTAAAATGCTTGATTTCGAGAGTGAGCGAAACTAATGAAAACATTGTTGGGGTAAAACCTAAAGGGAAAGACCTAGCACCAAATCCAATTTGCCATCTGATCTAACTTCTGGAGGCAGTCAAAATGATCCTTAGAATTCTTCCCTACCTTATTCCTGTGCTGAGATACAGGCTGCTCCAACCTGCTGTAAAATGCTTGATTTCGAGAGTGAGCGAAACTAATGAAAACATTGTTGGGGTAAAACCTAAAGGGAAAGACCTAGCACCAAATCCAATTTGCCATCTGATCTAACTTCTGGAGGCAGTCAAAATGATCCTTAGAATTCTTCCCTACCTTATTCCTGTGCTGAGATACAGGCTGCTCCAACCTGCTGTAAAATGCTTGATTTCGAGAGTGAGCGAAACTAATGAAAACATTGTTGGGGTAAAACCTAAAGGGAAAGACCTAGCACCAAATCCAATTTGCCATCTGATCTAACTTCTGGAGGCAGTCAAAATGATCCTTAGAATTCTTCCCTACCTTATTCCTGTGCTGAGATACAGGCTGCTCCAACCTGCTGTAAAATGCTTGATTTCGAGAGTGAGCGAAACTAATGAAAACATTGTTGGGGTAAAACCTAAAGGGAAAGACCTAGCACCAAATCCAATTTGCCATCTGATCTAACTTCTGGAGGCAGTCAAAATGATCCTTAGAATTCTTCCCTACCTTATTCCTGTGCTGAGATACAGGCTGCTCCAACCTGCTGTAAAATGCTTGATTTCGAGAGTGAGCGAAACTAATGAAAACATTGTTGGGGTAAAACCTAAAGGGAAAGACCTAGCACCAAATCCAATTTGCCATCTGATCTAACTTCTGGAGGCAGTCAAAATGATCCTTAGAATTCTTCCCTACCTTATTCCTGTGCTGAGATACAGGCTGCTCCAACCTGCTGTAAAATGCTTGATTTCGAGAGTGAGCGAAACTAATGAAAACATTGTTGGGGTAAAACCTAAAGGGAAAGACCTAGCACCAAATCCAATTTGCCATCTGATCTAACTTCTGGAGGCAGTCAAAATGATCCTTAGAATTCTTCCCTACCTTATTCCTGTGCTGAGATACAGGCTGCTCCAACCTGCTGTAAAATGCTTGATTTCGAGAGTGAGCGAAACTAATGAAAACATTGTTGGGGTAAAACCTAAAGGGAAAGACCTAGCACCAAATCCAATTTGCCATCTGATCTAACTTCTGGAGGCAGTCAAAATGATCCTTAGAATTCTTCCCTACCTTATTCCTGTGCTGAGATACAGGCTGCTCCAACCTGCTGTAAAATGCTTGATTTCGAGAGTGAGCGAAACTAATGAAAACATTGTTGGGGTAAAACCTAAAGGGAAAGACCTAGCACCAAATCCAATTTGCCATCTGATCTAACTTCTGGAGGCAGTCAAAATGATCCTTAGAATTCTTCCCTACCTTATTCCTGTGCTGAGATACAGGCTGCTCCAACCTGCTGTAAAATGCTTGATTTCGAGAGTGAGCGAAACTAATGAAAACATTGTTGGGGTAAAACCTAAAGGGAAAGACCTAGCACCAAATCCAATTTGCCATCTGATCTAACATCTGGAGGCAGTCAAAATGATCCTTAGAATTCTTCCCTACCTTATTCCTGTGCTGAGATACAGGCTGCTCCAACCTGCTGTAAAATGCTTGATTTCGAGAGTGAGCGAAACTAATGAAAACATTGTTGGGGTAAAACCTAAAGGGAAAGACCTAGCACCAAATCCAATTTGCCATCTGATCTAACTTCTGGAGGCAGTCAAAATGATCCTTAGAATTCTTCCCTACCTTATTCCTGTGCTGAGATACAGGCTGCTCCAACCTGCTGTAAAATGCTTGATTTCGAGAGTGAGCGAAACTAATGAAAACATTGTTGGGGTAAAACCTAAACGGAAAGACCTAGCACCAAATCCAATTTGCCATCTGATCTAACTTCTGGAGGCAGTCAACATGATCCTTCGAATTCTTCCCTACCTTATTCCTGTGCTGAGATACAGGCTGCTCCAACCTGCTGTAAAATGCTTGATTTCGAGAGTGAGCGAAACTAATGAAAACATTGTTGGGGTAAAACCTAAAGGGAAAGACCTAGCACCAAATCCAATTTGCCATCTGATCTAACTTCTGGAGGCAGTCAAAATGATCCTTAGAATTCTTCCCTACCTTATTCCTGTGCTGAGATACAGGCTGCTCCAACCTGCTGTAAAATGCTTGATTTCGAGAGTGAGCGAAACTAATGAAAACATTGTTGGGGTAAAACCTAAAGGGAAAGACCTAGCACCAAATCCAATTTGCCATCTGATCTAACTTCTGGAGGCAGTCAAAATGAGTATTTGAATTCTTCCCTACCTTATTCCTGTGCTGAGATACAGGCTGCTCCAACCTGCTGTAAAATGCTTGATTTCGAGAGTGAGCGAAACTAATGAAAACATTGTTGGGGTAAAACCTAAAGGGAAAGACCTAGCACCAAATCCAATTTGCCATCTGATCTAACTTCTGGAGGCAGTCAAAATGATCCTTAGAATTCTTCCCTACCTTATTCCTGTGCTGAGATACAGGCTGCTCCAACCTGCTGTAAAATGCTTGATTTCGAGAGTGAGCGAAACTAATGAAAACATTGTTGGGGTAAAACCTAAAGGGAAAGACCTAGCACCAAATCCAATTTGCCATCTGATCTAACTTCTGGAGGCAGTCAAAATGATCCTTAGAATTCTTCCCTACCTTATTCCTGTGCTGAGATACAGGCTGCTCCAACCTGCTGTAAAATGCTTGATTTCGAGAGTGAGCGAAACTAATGAAAACATTGTTGGGGTAAAACCTAAAGGGAAAGACCTAGCACCAAATCCAATTTGCCATCTGATCTAACTTCTGGAGGCAGTCAAAATGATCCTTAGAATTCTTCCCTACCTTATTCCTGTGCTGAGATACAGGCTGCTCCAACCTGCTGTAAAATGCTTGATTTCGAGAGTGAGCGAAACTAATGAAAACATTGTTGGGGTAAAACCTAAAGGGAAAGACCTAGCACCAAATCCAATTTGCCATCTGATCTAACATCTGGAGGCAGTCAAAATGATCCTTAGAATTCTTCCCTACCTTATTCCTGTGCTGAGATACAGGCTGCTCCAACCTGCTGTAAAATGCTTGATTTCGAGAGTGAGCGAAACTAATGAAAACATTGTTGGGGTAAAACCTAAAGGGAAAGACCTAGCACCAAATCCAATTTGCCATCTGATCTAACTTCTGGAGGCAGTCAAAATGATCCTTAGAATTCTTCCCTACCTTATTCCTGTGCTGAGATACAGGCTGCTCCAACCTGCTGTAAAATGCTTGATTTCGAGAGTGAGCGAAACTAATGAAAACATTGTTGGGGTAAAACCTAAAGGGAAAGACCTAGCACCAAATCCAATTTGCCATCTGATCTAACTTCTGGAGGCAGTCAACATGATCCTTCGAATTCTTCCCTACCTTATTCCTGTGCTGAGATACAGGCTGCTCCAACCTGCTGTAAAATGCTTGATTTCGAGAGTGAGCGAAACTAATGAAAACATTGTTGGGGTAAAACCTAAAGGGAAAGACCTAGCACCAAATCCAATTTGCCATCTGATCTAACTTCTGGAGGCAGTCAAAATGATCCTTAGAATTCTTCCCTACCTTATTCCTGTGCTGAGATACAGGCTGCTCCAACCTGCTGTAAAATGCTTGATTTCGAGAGTGAGCGAAACTAATGAAAACATTGTTGGGGTAAAACCTAAAGGGAAAGACCTAGCACCAAATCCAATTTGCCATCTGATCTAACTTCTGGAGGCAGTCAAAATGATCCTTAGAATTCTTCCCTACCTTATTCCTGTGCTGAGATACAGGCTGCTCCAACCTGCTGTAAAATGCTTGATTTCGAGAGTGAGCAAAACTAATGAAAACATTGTTGGGGTAAAACCTAAAGGGAAAGACCTAGCACCAAATTCCATTGGCCATCTGATCTAACTTCTGGAGGCAGTCAAAATGAGTATTTGAATTCTTCCCTACCTTATTCCTGTGCTGAGATACAGGCTGCTCCAACCTGCTGTAAAATGCTTGATTTCGAGAGTGAGCGAAACTAATGAAAACATTGTTGGGGTAAAACCTAAAGGGAAAGACCTAGCACCAAATCCAATTTGCCATCTGATCTAACTTCTGGAGGCAGTCAAAATGAGTATTTGAATTCTTCCCTACCTTATTCCTGTGCTGAGATACAGGCTGCTCCAACCTGCTGTAAAATGCTTGATTTCGAGAGTGAGCAAAACTAATGAAAACATTGTTGGGGTAAAACCTAAAGGGAAAGACCTAGCACCAAATTCCATTGGCCATCTGATCTAACTTCTGGAGGCAGTCAAAATGATCCTTAGAATTCTTCCCTACCTTATTCCTGTGCTGAGATACAGGCTGCTCCAACCTGCTGTAAAATGCTTGATTTCGAGAGTGAGCGAAACTAATGAAAACATTGTTGGGGTAAAACCTAAAGGGAAAGACCTAGCACCAAATCCAATTTGCCATCTGATCTAACTTCTGGAGGCAGTCAAAATGATCCTTAGAATTCTTCCCTACCTTATTCCTGTGCTGAGATACAGGCTGCTCCAACCTGCTGTAAAATGCTTGATTTCGAGAGTGAGCGAAACTAATGAAAACATTGTTGGGGTAAAACCTAAAGGGAAAGACCTAGCACCAAATCCAATTTGCCATCTGATCTAACTTCTGGAGGCAGTCAAAATGAGTATTTGAATTCTTCCCTACCTTATTCCTGTGCTGAGATACAGGCTGCTCCAACCTGCTGTAAAATGCTTGATTTCGAGAGTGAGCGAAACTAATGAAAACATTGTTGGGGTAAAACCTAAAGGGAAAGACCTAGCACCAAATCCAATTTGCCATCTGATCTAACTTCTGGAGGCAGTCAAAATGATCCTTAGAATTCTTCCCTACCTTATTCCTGTGCTGAGAT